>NW_023339663.1:29491892-29503587 GCF_004916995.1 Morone saxatilis
TTTTGTCAGTTTCAAGTTATTTCAGTGACCATTGTGGGTTTTTCTGTCTTTAATGGAAGGGTACTAACCATTTTGTTCATGTGTGTGTGTATGTGTGTTGATTTGATGCAGATTAGATTGTGTTCTTGAAAGGAAAAATAGGCTTCTCTGTGTCAGATGACTCACTGTGTTGGGGTTATAGAGCCATGTCTGGCAACAGCTGCTGATTATCAGAGTATAATCTTTATCTTGACGCTGGAATGGTCTCTTCAATGTGATACAACAATCTCCTTTTGCACCCCCCTCACTCTCTTTACATCCTCCTATCTGTCAGAGGGCTGGCTTAAATTTCTCACACTGGTCTTTCCCATCCGGCCCACATTCGTGGTGCCTTTTATTGTACAGGCCTGGAGAGTTGTGATGGAGATATCATGTCATCTGTGCTGAGGCATGTGCAGCCTCTGTGTGTAGACAGATATCAGCCTTTCATTAAAGATAGGATATCTACCAGTGAGTGCTGTCCACATCACATATGACACAATGGACTGTGTGTAGGCCTACTAATATCATATTTGACTATGTGTAAAGTATTGCATTTTATTACAGTGATTATGTATGGGGTACTCCCAATGTGAATTTAATGTAGTATAACATTTAGATTCCATACATTAGTAGTGTTTGCTGGAGCACAAAAAAAAGGTGCTTTGTTGTTTTTATATAAAATGTATATAAAATTACTGAAATCACGCATGCTCCACCACATAGGGCTTCTTCCTTTCACTATCATTTAAAAACATTGAATTAGTCTGATAAAAGTATGAAAGTTGGCCACCCGGCCTTACCACCCATTATTGTCTGTGCTTGCTGCGATCTGTGATTAGGGTACTCCCAAGGTCTGGTTCCTGCCTCAGACAATGTGTTGCACATGGTCCAAAAGAAGAACTCAAAAGGCATCACTGAAAAGAATTCTCAATGTAACAGTTACAGTACAGAACTAATAACAGGAGCATACATTTTGAGTTGGTGTTCTGCAAACTCCAGCTTCAAGCTACAGCAGTTCTTTTGCAGAAATATCATATTTTACTCATCAGGTTGTATAAGAATATGTGCCGTTTTGGGCCTTGTTTTGGTGCCCAACCCTAAAAATAGTGATCAAGAAAGTACACCCCTGTTTTTCACCAGGGCTGTGTCACTGGCAATAGAATTATATTATTTATAGTGATAGTTATAGACTACTTCAAACCATTATTCTTATTCTTCACATTATTCTCAGAACTAGCCACTTTATTTTGTGATGACTGTATTGTTGGGTATTGTATTAATGACAAACTGCTGGTAAGTTACATCTGACATTTGAAGCTAAAGATATCAGATAATAAATGATCCTGCTGACAGCTGTGTCTCACTTTGGCTGCTAAGCTAATGTTATAGTTTCACTCTGAGACAGACAGAACAAGCTGCTGCTGCTGCTGCTGCTCAGCTCTGAATGGTCCACAGATCCCAATTAAGGCGATTAAATCATCAATGTGACTGATGAATTTAAAGTACAACTGAAAGATTCTGATTATTGTTTACTATACAGTCGTGCTAGCTGTCAGTCAGTATTTCAGTGCTGTCTGCCTAAAGAGTACAGGGGTATGTGACCTGCAGAGTCAGCGAACTGTAGATGAGAAGGCTGCTAACACTGATTCTTTCATTGATTTTATGGGGCACAGGGAGGTTGTAAAATTGAGACAAATATTATGTTTTAAGGGAGTCATTGTCACACAAAAATATAGACTTGCAGTTAATCTTCTCAGTGTTAAATGCATTTTTTGTTTTTAATTGCTTTTACTTGTTTCTTCAATGTAAAATCATTTTATAAATGAATCTGGCTGTGTGTTGTTTTACAGGTATGGCGTAACACCTGAGAACATCATCCTGTACGGTCAGAGCATTGGCACCGTGCCCACCATCGACCTGGCTGCTCGCTATGAATGCGCCGCCGTCATCCTACACTCACCACTCATGTCAGGGCTACGAGTGGCCTTCCCTGATACACGGAAGACCTACTGCTTTGATGCTTTCCCCAGGTGAGTCTCACGAACACACCATCATCACATGCACACCACAGCAACAGTTTCCTAGGCAACTAGCAACCGTATTTTAAAATCCAGTTGCCACTGTTGGCAGCAAGGCCAAAATACCACATCCCTATCTAAGTATGCAGTTTTCCTGGCTAGCAGTGTTTTAGTCTTTGGTCTCCTTTGAAAAAATATTAGTTTTAGTCAAATTTCAGTCATTTGTTTTTTGTTTGTAAAAAATGTAATCTAGTTTTTGTCAATTATTTTTTAGTCAAAGTTTTGTTATTCATTTTTAATATATTTGTCTTATTGTAATTATTTTGAGACTATTGTTGTTGCCATGTCTGTAGTCTACAGTTACCATGGTTACAGGTGTTCTTGTCTAATGTAAGGTTAGTGGGGAAGGCACTGTTAACTTTTTCTCTCACAGTGTCCATGTCACTCTGCGATAATACAGCAGACCAATTCTCCTCAGTAAAGCCAGTTGTCATTTCCAAACATTGGTTGTTTCAGAACATCTCGCTGCTGTTCCTTACCTGTTGTAAATCAACTGTCTGTTAATGAGCATTTTCTTTCATTGACCTTTATGAAAAGAATAACTGTGTTGCTTGGGTTTAATATTTACTACATAGCTTTTTATTGTAAGTTAAATAATGATTTATTTCTTAGCTCCTTGTAACCTGGTTTCTAGCATAGCCATAATTTCCACTAACACACTCCTCTCATGTCATCTTTGCAGATTTTTAGCTGTAATCTCTGCTGTACAAAAACACTTGTTGGTTCTCTCTGTCCTGCTGTTGTTACAGCCATGTCATGGCTGTTCTACTTGTCTATGGAGTGGTCTATTCTGTTGAGATGGTGGTGTTTTCATCCACAATTTCTTTTGTTATCACAGTTATATTTTTCTTCCATTTTCTGCCACTTATCTGTGGTAGCAGGCAAAGCAAGTCCCTCCTTCGGGATCTAAAGGCATCCCCAATATGATGGAATATGTAATTCCTTCAGTGTGTTTCTGGGTCTTTCCCCCGACGTCTCCTTCCAGTAGGACATGCCTTGAATATCTCCACAGGGTTGCATCCAGGAAGTACCCTTGTCAGACACCTGAACCACCACAACTGACTTGAAGGAGCAGTGGTTCTCCTCCAAGCTCTCTCCGGATGTCTGAGCGCCTCACCCAGTCACTAAGGGGAAACCCAGACACCCTGCCAAGGAAACTCCTTTCGGCCACTCCTATATGTCCTCTCAGTCTTCAGATCCCTATAGGTTGCAGTGTACTGCACATGCACCAGTAAATTGAGAACTTCGCCTTCAGTCAAGTGGCAATCCACACACACACTAGCAGCTGAAGACATCATCAAAGCTCCCTAAAAGGCTCATGCTTTTTTTTAATGCACTTTTTTTTTTACAAGTCTCTTGTAGCTGACAAATTGACATCATCATTATTGCACCTGTGCCAGACCTAGAAATTACATTAATTTGGAATCGGCTAATTCTTTTTGAGGGAAACATAATGCTGACTGAATTATGTGTTCTATTAACATAATAAGGACATTTCACAAAAATTTTGATACTTAACATATCATGAAAACATATCAGCGTATCATTGACAACAAATTTCATGTGTTTTCCGCCACTCAGGCAAAATACTTTTTTATTAACATTTAACCAAAATCCCAATCTTTCCCTAACTTTAACCAAAGTGTTTTTGTTGCAGGAGTCTAGATGCAAACCCTGGACTGTGGCTTATAAAAAGTGTTTTATTGCAAAACGCATGAAAATCTAAATGACTGGACTCAATTTCTTTTTTTTTTTCTTTGGCAAGTGACCATTGTATAAGCGGGATAAGGACTTCTGAGGTGTCCATAATCAGGAATTAATGGATGCCTCTACATCGCCCATTAATTTCTGATAATGGATGCCTCGTCAGACATTAAATCTTACATGGATCATTTGATAGCTGAGCCCATAGTGTAAGTTCCTATATGTTTCTTAGTTCTTTAGCTTACTTTGCAAGAAGACTTCTTATTGCTTGCACTATTCATTTCTCTTTTCTTGCTGCACAATGATCTGATGGATTTTGAACAATTGTTTACTCGGACTCTTACTAACCCACCACACTATGGCCCAAGTGCCTATCCTTTACACTTCCTGTACTCATATGCACCCCTGATTTGCATGTATGTGTGTAACAAAGACTTTTGTGATAGTTAAATAACTACTACAGAGCATATTCAGACTGCAGGCTTTTGATTTATTTTTTTAAGGGATGACTGAAAAAAACCAACCAACTTGCAGCCATAGAATTTACAATCCAAATGCGACAAAGTAAAGGCTTTAATATGCAGAGGTTTCCATGGAACTGCTGTTCAATTACATTCATCTTGCCGCAGATGGTCCGTCTTATCGCTCCTGCTTAGGAGTCAGCTAAGGGAGCATGCCGTTACTGCATATTAAGTATTGTCAAAGTAGAATATTGAGGTGGATTGATAATTTTAATCAGCTACTTCAGTTAAACCATCTGTAAAATTAGTGACATAAAACTTGGATGTTAGATAACCTAATGTAGCATATTTTCTCTCACACCCACTTTTTTTGGAGGAAAGCAGTACTTCACATCTATACAGTTCAGTTGCTCATGGTGCTGTAAGTTAGAAAGTGTTTTAGTGCATTGGGGTGTTTTAGGCAGCTGGTGAACAATAAACAAAGGATGAGAAGTGAATTGCGCCTTATGTAGCTAATTTCGATAGATATAAAATGCCTAGATTATCCACTAATACGGCTATTGTAGTCCCTAGCCCTATCTCTCCTTTGTCAGCCAAAATTTAGGAGAGCTTCGGAGGAGTCATAACCTTTTGATTGATGGGGTTCAGGCTGAGATATTCCTTGAGAGGAGAGATGATTAAGGATTGCTTGATGATCACAAGGCGATCGAAGATGAGTTATTTTTAGGGTTGACTTCGTGCAAGACCCAGAGGACAACACGTTGTTTCTGCAGAAAACAATTACCTTACAGAAAACTTTTTGCAACTAGGAAAATGCAGCTAAATTCTGTCAGAACTAACTATTTGGGCAGGTGTTAAATTTGAAATATGGGATTGATATCCTTGTTGTCATCTCAAAGTGTGTTTCCCAAAATATGAATTCGCTATTGTAAAATAAAACATCTGTGTGTATAGCGTTTCTATAAAAATTAATACTTTCACAGTGGCACGGTCTTGAAGAAACAGATGTTATTGGAGAAATACCCTCATTGGTTGTAAATTACATGAGGCAGGCGAAAAACTAGAGAGAGACGACATCAAACTGGAACACAGCACGTAACAACTCAACGAAATGCTGCATACCTTCGCTGCAATTAATGTCGAAATACTGAAGCGTAATTATTCATGCTTGCCAAGTGTCAGTGCAGTTCATTTAATCAAACTGGTAAATCAAGTAATGACTGGTGAGTGCTTGTATCTACATGTTGAGAAATCTTGCACGTAGCTCCAAATGGTGTCTGTAGGAAGCAAACTGCAAAGAAGCAGTATTCATTTTGGCAGCTGTTTGAGATTTAGTCTTAGTTTTTAGATGAAAAATGCTTATTAGTTTTAGGCACATTTTAGCCATTTTTATAGTTTTAGTCTACAACACCTCAAATCATTTTAAGCCGGTGTTAGATGAATAGATTGGTCATTACATTTTAGTTAAATTTTAGTCCAAATGTTTACTCTCTTTAAAGTAATTCGGTTAGACTAATATAGGTCAGGGTAATCTTTTCGGCGTCACGTCTCTTTTTTTTTTTTTTTTTTGGAAAAGCAGTATTCTTACGAAAGCCCAGTGGAGAAATTTCTTGTTAATAAATACACGCACACTGCGTACAAAAATACAAAAACACTGTACCTCTTTTTTTAAAAATGCTATATGTGAGAAGATTAATTTTATGTCCGTTCAATAAAATGAACACTGCAAAGAAGTCAATAATTTGCCAACACTTAACTGTTATGAGCCTTACTCTTCTTGCTATGTTCCAAGTACAAAATGAGCCAAGAACAAAACATATTTTCGGCCATTTATTCTGCCCAACAGTTGTGGTGTCAGCATGAGCCACTGGTCTGGGTTTGACCAACACTGGTGCTTAGGCTACTTTGGAGCCAAGAAGTGGCATTATGATGGTGGTGTTGTCAAAGCATCATGCCACCGCACTGGGTTCATAATTAAGTTACACAAAGAATTACTGCTTGTGTGACCAAATTATGAACAGTGAGGATGTTAAAATTTAATGACTCTGCTGTGTCTCCACAGATTTGTAGTCTGCAGCGTTGCATGGTGAAGAATATTAAGTGTAGGTCTCAGGGACGTGTTGCAAGATTGGATCCATTATCACATTAGTACATATGGTCATGCTTGTCGAGGGATGTTTGTTTATCCCTTTCAGACAAATCAATATACATTTAGGTAAAATTGAATATTATATATATATTTTGACACACTGTTGAGTTAACTCAAGACTGAGTCACAATTTAATATTTTAGATTGTACATGAATTTTAGTTCTGCTGAATTGTAATGTGTTATACTGTCTGGTGTTTCCATTATTTTTTCCACCCCATTTATATCAGTGAGGGTAGGCTAAAAAACGAACAAAAAACGTTGTATTAAAGGTCTATTGTGCACGATTCAGTTGCATCTAGCGGATGTAGTTGCTGATTGCAGTGTCCTCACCTCACCCTCCCCAAGTGTCTAGGTGAAACTATAGTAGCTTCCAAACTCACGAAAATATAGAGCCAATGTTTGGTCTGTACTTTCTGGGCTACCGTAGAAACGTGGTGGACTCCACAGTAGAGTCCCTCTGTAGATAAAAACAGCTCATTCTAAGGTTACAAAAACACAATGATTTTTATTTTAAACAGGAAATGCTTTCCAAATTCTGCACCAACCTTCATGAACAATGGACATTGATGCATAGGCAAACTTGTTGGGCTGTCCTGAGATGCAATTTTAACCAAAATGCTACCATCTGAGTGACGTCCGTATCATGCATCTGAATCCAACCTGTCCAACAATGCTGGTACATGTCCTTGCAAATGAAATACCTTAAAAAGGGCATTAAAAACTCAAGCGATAAAGGCAAAGCAGGCCACACAGCGTCACACAGTGATGACTGTGATTAGTTCTTGAATATGAATTTAAGAAAATTAACAAAAGAGAGGACAGACTACAAAAAGACTATGAAAAGAAGCAGAGCTTAAGCACAGGCAGCCATTCACACAGGCAGGAGAAAAGAACAAATACACAGAGGGAGAGAGAGAGAGACAAGAGGTGAGGCTAAATCTCCTGGAGGACCAAGAGTTAGATCCAAACACGGGGAACGAGGTACTGACAGTCGGCAGAGAGAGAGAGAGAGAGACAGACACAGAGGGAGAGGTCCCAGAATGGCCAATGGTCCAGCACAGAAAAGCCTGACTGCAAAATACAAGGAGGGGAAACCAGGGAGTTGGAGAGAGGCACACAGCTGCCCTTACGAGACACAGTAGAGAAATGCAGTGGTTTTCAAAAAGTTGACAGTATTGTGGTCGGCAGGACAAATATTGATTATAGTACTGGGCTTGATAGATTCATTGAGACCAACCTCCCAAACGCATAATGGTAACCTGTAGGATCTGAAGTAATCAGAAAACAAAGTGAAAGTTAGGGCAACAATCTGAGTTTTAAATTTGGATTTAAGGGCCCCACTAGAGTCAGACTGACACCAGCGGGAAGGTTATTCCAGAGGAAGGGGACACAATAGGAAAAGGCCCTGGAGTTATTACCCTTAAATGGTGTTGGTAGTGACCCTTTTACCATTGCATGTTTTTAATTCTGCAGTTATTTTGTCATGGTTTCCTGCCTCTGAACTATAATTGTGTCTGAGTGGGAAGATGAGAGGTTGGGTGCCAAAGTTCCCAGCTGGACCTGTATAGAAACCAACAGGAGCCTACTGTCAGCATATATCAGGAGCTCTCCAATCAAGTGTGATGCTGGGGTTTGGCCCACTTTTTGTTTTCTGTACATCACATATCAGTTGTTGAGTTGTTTTTCAAGGTTTTTTTTGGATAAACACTTGTCACAAGTATTAGCTGGATTTGTTATTTACAATTTCTGTCAGAAAGAGATTCTTTTTGATGTGAACAGGCTGTGGGTAAATAGCCAGTTTCTCCTATGCAGATCACCCTATGTTAAGGCCCAAAACAAGGCTGAATGAATTAACTGTCCATTGAAGAGCACACTTTCCCTTCCATAAAGAAACCTCCAGGTTGAAATTTCAAAAACTTTCTCGCACACCATAAAGTCGTTGTGACAGATGTGTAAGATCAAAACTTCTTTCACTCAGTAAGAATAGTCTATATGAACTTGGCCTGATGAAGGTCTGAGGACTGGTATGTCATCAATAAAGTGAGTGCAGGTGATGGATGTTATGTTTTCCTTCCATAAAGAATGAGAAAATTAGGCTCTTAAACTTCAGATATGACGACTACGAAATGTTGCATAAATTTAACATAACACCAGTTTATGATATTGGTGTATTTAGTTACTGATTTAAAATGACAGGAGTCATGTCCTGGACTGACCTGGGAGTGACCTCCGCACACTGTGAGGGAAGAAAAAAAGGCAGTGATCTTGATTATGTATTCACTATTATTTACTAGTATGTCAGAAAATGTTGATCTCTGTTTCCCAAGGTATTGATCTGAAATGTTTACCATGTGACTTAAAAAGAGCTTAAAATCTTGAGTTGACACCACTATTTAAACTCACTTGAAGAGCACATTTCCAGAGCTATGGAAGCTATGTCTTTTTTGCCATTGTTGGTTGTATAGTTGGGTTATATATAGAGGGGAGCTGCTACTTAGGACGGGTTGTAGAAGCAGGGGAGCCTTTTTTCAGGCGCAGCAACACTGGAAATAGGACAGAGTGAAGTGATGCGGTGTGGCTAATTCCATGGGCGCCGACTATACTGCACAGTTAACTGAAATAGGTTAAAATGTGTGACAATTAAGCATTATAGTGTAGTACCTTAGTTCTGCAGAGGTGCCCTGGTCTACAATTCTTGTTTTTCAGGTGTAAGAAACATGTTTTTACAGAATAATCTTGATTTAAATAGTTTAGAATGATCATTCCCAATAATCATGAATCATACCGAAATCACAATTTTTTTTTTAATACCATATGGTGGAGCCCTAGAGCCAGTACGCGTCTAGCCACCATTAGCATGGGGATTATACCTAGAAAATAATAGAGGCCAGCAGCTGGACTGCCGTTCCCGTTCGGTGCTTTAGCCTTAATGGTGCACTCGCTGATAGTACGTAGTCA
Source organism: Morone saxatilis (assembly GCF_004916995.1). NCBI lineage: Eukaryota > Metazoa > Chordata > Actinopteri > Moronidae > Morone > Morone saxatilis. Next base: position 29,501,266 of record NW_023339663.1, read on the forward strand.
TAATGTAAGAATGTAATTTTACAATATTATTAAGATGGTATGACACAATTTTATCATGTTAAGATTCCTGTATTTTTATGAGTGGTATGATATGGCATAACCCAATGACGTAAGCCAGTGGTCCCCAACCTGGGGGTTGGGACCCCCACTAGGGGTGGCCAAAGCTTCATGAGGACTCGCAAGGCCGCCTTGATTTTAAGGAGAAAACATACCTCAGTATTTGGTCCAAGTAACGTAAAGTTAACTTGTCTAATAGAACAATGGCCAAGCATCAGAGACAAGAAAACACTGAATTTGTCAAAAAAGTCTGAATGATTTTTAAAAATGTTATTTTTTTTTTTAAATGCAGACACATAATTGTATAAAAAGTTCCCTAAACAGGAAATGTTCAGTTAAAAATTAATCCAAATCACTCGTTTTACACAAACCTCTTGCAGTTACTGAGTTCACTGTTTGGGTTCATTGTACAGTTTTGAATAAAATATGAAATATCCATAAAATATGTCACACAGTGAGGGGATGTTATTGTGCTAAATGATAGAAAAGGGGTCCCCAAAGGAAAAACCACTGTCACTGGGAACCACTGTCATAAGCTGGTGACTGCACACCACTCTGTGACAATGTTCAAGTGTGTTTCTGCAGTCCAGTTAGACCAACATAGTGAAGAATCTTGATCCAGTCACGTCAGTTTAAGGAGCCAGTTTGTCTCATCTAAAACAATTAACACGCACAGCATGTGAATATTCTTAGGTGACAAGTTCTGACTCAGGACCAGCTAAGGTTTTCAGAGTCAGAAGGCTGCAGCTGTTAATGAACATTTCATATCATCTGCTGCTTATGTTAGAAGTTGTCATAGTTACAGCCTGTCAACATTAATTAGGTGATCACTAAAAACTGCACTTGTGTCAAAATGTAATTGAAGATCTACATGGAACCCTCAAGCTTTAGTCATTCAAAACTTAAGTTACTTGCAAATGCTGACAGCTAAAAGTAATTACATTTATCAAGGAATCGAAAGAACTCTGATTTTTTGAGCAGATTCTAGGCTTATTTAAACCTTAAAAGTCAGTATGTTTGCCAGTGTTACAGAGCTAATTCACTCCGCTGTCAGAGTTTTCGTCCTGTGTAGCTGTGAGCTCACATTCATTCCAATGTTTGGAGAGATTATGTGCATGTGTGACAGCCACGTCTGCCATAATTCAGTCCGTACACCCCAGCTGTGAAGTGCACAGTAATAGTTTTATTCCATCTGGAATGAAATTAGCTCACAGTGATTTCCCTGCGTTAATCTTCCAACTAACCTCTATCTGAGCAGCAGGGCAGCATGGAGGCTGAGCTGCTGCACCTAGTTACAGGCGAGGATGATTAGTAAGGAATTTGTATGCACGGCGGGGACTGATGGCTTTCCATCAAGGCCACGAGACAGAGCTGATCATCATATACGCAACTCTGTGTGTCCGACCAAGTTTCCACTCATCAGCTTTTCTACACATTTTCAATTTTAGACAAAACATCTGAATAGGAACTAGGGGACCTCCAACGAGGACAAACCTAGGATAACAGCTCCTGTAAAGGCAAAGTGAATGATCATAGAGCAGCTTGGAAAATAAGGTGAACAATTTTACTTGTGTTTGACATATCTGTGTTATTGTCCATTAAACATCATCTGTCATCTGCCTGTTTGATGAAGTATGATTTGAGATGAAGATGGAGTTTGCTCAGTTGTCAGTTAACTGCAGATTTTCCTTGAGTTAAGTAATATGTGTGTGTGATAGCAATACACGTGTGGTGTATGATGTTATGTTTAGTTTTATTGTAAATGTACAATATTGTTTGAATAACTGTAGGGTTGGGTAAAACAATGAAGCATTTTAAGATCAGCATTGGTCGATGAGTGTGTTCTCGAGGCCTGCTGTGATGTGCATTGTTTTTTTGAAATACTCATCATATACAGTCTCTGGAATTGGGGTGGCAGTAACTCAGTCTGTAGGGACTTGGCTTGGGAACCAGGGGGTCGCTGGTTCAAGTCCAGCACGAACCACAGTATGGAGTGTAAACTGTTAGCTGGAGAGGTGCCAGTTCCACTTCCAAGTGCCCTTTAACCCCTAACCCCTAACTGCTCCCAGAGCGCCGCTACGTGGCAGCCCATCACTCCATCTGTAAGCCCTGTGTGTGTTTGTGATTGTGTTTTGGGCTTATATGTGTAAAACACTGAGTGAAAAAACAACTTCCCCATTATGGATTAATAAAGTTAATCTTCTTCTGAATCGAACACTTTCAAGAGAAGAAGAGTGTTGTTTTATTCTGAGAAGTTTCCAAGTA
>NW_023339663.1:29503687-29504367 GCF_004916995.1 Morone saxatilis
TGTGTGTGCATGATTGTATTTTGGCCCTACGTGTGTAAAAAAGAATTTCCCCCTTTGGGGATTAATAAAGGTAATCTTGTTAATCTCCTTATCTTCTTCAGAAGTGTATGATTCAACGTTTTCCAATTGTTTAGTTGTAAGAAAACAAAACAAAAATTTGAATATCAATTCACAATACTTGCAGAATAAGAATCTCAGTACATATCGAACTGCCACCCCAGGTATCGTGATCATGTTGAATCAGAGATAAGCATATGGTCCCAGCACTAGATAAGACGTGTTGTGTTGTAATGAGAGTAGTAATCTCTTTGTCTCTGTCTCCTCCATAGTATTGACAAGGTGTCCAAGGTGGCGTCCCCAGTGCTGGTGATCCACGGAACGGAGGACGAGGTGATCGACTTCTCCCACGGCCTGGCCATGTACGAGCGCTGCCCCCGTGCCGTCGAGCCCCTGTGGGTGGAGGGAGCCGGCCACAACGACATCGAACTGTACGCTCAGTACCTGGAGAGACTCAAGCAGTTTATCTCCTTCGAGCTCCCCACCTCCTGAGGGGAGCTCAGCACTTAGGCCGGGTTCATCTCAACACACTCAAGAAGCCTCCCCCTTCATCTCCCAACTTCCTCTCTTAGCATAGGGGCAGGACAGGTGTCAACTGATCACACTGATCCCCCCTCCCCCCC
>NW_023339663.1:29504386-29504679 GCF_004916995.1 Morone saxatilis
TTGGAGCCATTTCAGGGTGGGAATGTGTAGTGGACTGGAAGAGGAGGTGGTTTTAGAATGTTGAGGTGCAGCCGAGGGTAAGGCCAGTACCAGCCAGGTGTAAAGCCCAGGCTTAACATGTCCCCAGAACCTGGCTGGTGCTCTTACACGTGGACACGGTTTGCCAACCAACCCGGGCCTAAACGGTGTTTGCACTCATTTCCCACTCCAGCTCTCAGCCTCCTTCCCCTCCTCCACTTACTCTGTCTCCTGCACCTTTTCTGTGTCAGTGTCTCCCACTGTGAGCTTCAGTC
>NW_023339663.1:29504693-29509420 GCF_004916995.1 Morone saxatilis
GTCACATTTCCTCATTCTCCCTCTGTTTCTCCCACGATCCCTTGTTTTTCTTTTAACTGAGAGTCTGCAATGTTCAAGCTTGATTTTTGTATTCTTTTATACAAGGCGATGAAGTATCAATTTTGCACCTCTAGATGCAATCAAAGTTTTTTACTTTTTCTGTATTTTTAAGTTACCATTCAGGGTTGATTAAACAATTGCACTTTTAACGTGCAGATATTTTCAGGTAATGATTTTTTCCATGTTTGGATATGTATAGTTGATTTTTTTGTTATCAGCATTCCATGTTTTTTCTTAATTGCTTTTTTTTTTTTTTCAATTGTGTGTGCTTAAAAGCTTGTTAACCAGAGTGCAACCCTGCACATCTGGCCTTTTGTAGCTGTGAGATCTTTGTAGTCCCGATGCACGCTGCTCCCTCACACACAGGGAGCGCCAAACTCCATTTAGAACTCTAGCAATTTACCATACGCCTTGCTCTGGCGAACACACGTACAATTCTTGAAGAAATTTACTCAAGTGTTTGAATTTGCCACTGGTAAATTCTGCATGCAAACAGCGCCTTCAGTGCTTCAATAAAATGCCAGCATTCAGAATAGGATCACAAAAATTGTACAAAATGATACGAAATGAATGGAAGGCTGCGGTAAAGAGCAGTGTTAACCTAAAGTGTTCATTGAATTGTGATTGGTGGATCATCTATATGCACAACTGAATGATACATTTACCAGATGCCTAAATGATTTGTAAAATGGCTCAATGGGTCAGTAAGTAAACTGTACTCACCAACATAGGCTGATAGAATCAAACACATCCTGTCACCACAGCAGCTGCTGAAGCCACTGTTGAAAAAGTAATATTGCTCCCTAACCCACATCCTAATTTGGATTGTCATTTAGGCTACGTTCACACTGCAAGCCCACCTACCCGTAATAAACCTGAGACACTTCATCATAAACCCTGCTTCATTAAAAAGGATGGCCTATATTAGGCATACCAGTTAATCCTATGACTGTTTGGGAGCAAGTGCTGTCCCTGTATTGTCAAGAAAAACTCCTGGTTTCTTAAAAGGAATGGGAACAGATTTAGAACACACAAATCTAGAGTTAAAAAAAAGTCACATGAAATCTGAAAAATAATCAGACCTGGATATATTTGGACAGTGGCTCAAATCAGAATTGAAATGTGGTTTGTACTGTTCACACTGTGATGAAAAAAACAGATCTGAGTCACACATGAGTAAAATAATTCCGATTTGCACCATTTGTGCCTGCAGTGTGAACATAATCTTGTGTATGCATCAAATTCCTCCCTCCTTGTATCTGTAAAGTCACACCAGGTTGGGAAATTTGCCAAAAAGCAACTAGTATTCCAACTACTAATACAGTAGCTTACCTCAATAGAGAGCAGCAGGCATCGGGACTGTGCTTCTGTTAACTGGAGATCATGCGGTAAGACTTGACTGCTGCTGCAAACAGAAGCACACTTGACTCAGTACTGTAAAGTGAAGCCGGGGAGCATGGTGCTGGGTTCACCTGCAGACAGAAGTACTTGGAACTCGGCTCCGTTTGAAGGTATCCGAGTTGGGCATGCTGTCGACGGGGTCTGGGCGCGTACTCCATTCTACCAGTCACTTCACACTACAAGTAAAAAGCCTTACATTTGTGGACGTTTCACCCAGTCCCGTCGACTACAGCGGGGCTCTCGTAGTCTTCAGGCGGGGGCTGATAACTGCTGCTATTCATCAGAGGAATCAATCAGTCAATCACTGTGACAGCCAGACATTTCGGGGAAACGCGGCAAAACCAAATTCACCCTGACCACTGTCACCCCTGCTTTTCGTCAGCCATGTTGTTCCTGCCCACAGTAGGAGAATAACCTTTTGCCAACACTTGTTGTCTACTGAGCCCCGTGACAGTTTGCTCTCATCCCAGCTCGAACTCCAAAGACACCCGAAGGAACCTCGAAGGGGAAGCAGAATGCTGTGGAAGGAAGTGACGCATGCAAATCACCTCATAGTTGTGGACATTTCAACTTCTATCTGAATCATTTATTCTTTCTCTCCCCTGCAAATGAATGAAAAAAGTAAAGTAAAAGAAGTAAAGTAAGACACTAAAAAAAGAAGTAAAACACTATCACACTGAGTGCTGAACACATTTTCAGAGGATTGCGGTTGAGGGATATTTGCATAGCAACTTGTGGTGGTCGTTGGATTAATCCGTGTATTGCTGTGAAGTGGTCTGTCAGTTGGGTATTAGTGTTTTCTGATTCTAGCTAATGTCGGGCCGATGTTTTTGGATAACGAGCCCTCGATCATCTCTAGTATATTTCCTCTAGCTCCTCTTTTTTGAAGGAAATGAAGAATCCTGCTCTAGTCCTGATTATCGTTTTGATACTGACATTTTTACGAGGTTTTCCAGTCTAAATGTTGATAGATTTACACTGTCTCTGAAGCTGGTTTGTACGATAATCCTCTGTAATAGTATACTTCAATATCTTCTCTATACATATTAGCCCTCACGTGGGGCGGTCTAGTCTCATTGATTTTAACACTGGAAACACAATATGCAAATGAAAGGCAGATGAAGCTTGTAGAATCCGATTTCGGTAATAACTTGTAAAAGTCATGAAAAAGCCTTAAACATGCCGTGAAACAGATTGTCATAAATGTGGTTGTTGCAAGAAAGCAGCACAATGGATGTTTTAATGCTTATAATGGAATAAAGAATGCATGGAAGTGTGTGTCTGACTGTATTGTTTCTCTGGTAGAGAGCTTAAAGGACTGTATTGTTATGTCACTCTTACTAGGCAACTAGGCCTGTTCACCCAAAATACTATTTTATGTATCCATGCAGTCAATTTGGGTTTTTTCTGTACAGTTTTTAGATATTGGTCTCTAAGATTTCTGCCTACCTATTTGGATAGCTAGATACCACTATACTGCCCTAGAGTAACCTAAACCACAGTAACTACAGTTTTGGTCAAACTTGACTGAAACTGAACTTCTAAATGTCTTTTTTTATCTTATTTTCTGAGTTCAGACTTGGTCCGTCTTAGAGAAAATGTAAAAATCGCCCCACTGTTCTGAAAACAAAACAGCCATTTTTTATGAAGTATGTTTGTTTTAGTAGTTGAACACTGAAGTGGCCCTCCTATGAGATTACAATACTAGCAGTGGCCCAAAGATGATGTGGGTTTGAGACCCCTGCCTTAAGGGTAGACTACAGGTGAACTGGATAAAAAATTTTACCTTGGGAAATTTTGGATATCTCTTTTTAGGAATAAAAGGCTCTTTAAATCATACTGTGAATGTTATATGAACAAAGCCCTCTACTGGGAATAGGTTAAAAAAGAGGAAAAATAATATCTCCATTGACTTCACCCAATTGAATTACATTACATTAAGACAACAGTTTTTTGTCTACAGACAACAGACAAAGTGCAGTAAAATAAACCTGATTGTGGTTTGGGCATTTTCTCTTCTAGTATGAAAGAAGAAAAGCAAATCTCAAAGTGCATGAAGGGCATGTTTTGCCTGTGTTTGATCTCGCTAAAAGAATACAGCTTTTTTAACATGTATCAGTGGATATCCACTCGAGCATCTGTGTCTTGTTTTTGTGAAAGTCATTAATTAAATATATAATTTTATTTGTATAGCGCAATTCATACAGTAAGTTTATCTCAGGACACTTTTCAATAGAGCAGGTTAGACGATCCTTATAACATTTAAGAGACCAACAGATACCAACCTATGAGCAAGACCTTGGCGACGGGGGCAAGGAAAAACTGCCTTTTAACAGGCAGAAACCTAGGACAGCCCCGGGCTCTAGGTGGGGGTCATCTGACCCAGTTGGGGAGAGAGAGAGAAGAGAGAGAGAGAGAGAGGACAGGTGCACAGCAACAACAGTAGCAACAACTACACTAATAGTGTAACTGATGATGATGAACATTAATAATACTTATAATGGAATAATGAATAACACTAATATGCAGTGATTTATGCAATGGCAGCGAGCAGGACCAATGGCAGGAGGCGTCCACCAGGGACCATGGAGAGACAGACAGACGAAGACAGACAGAAGAGCAAGACAGACAGAACAGACGACAGACGCACGCAGCAACACAGTAGCAACGACTAGCAGCAGGATACACTAACGAACATGCGAAGAAGAAAGACAGCAGAAACACGATGGGGACGAGCGAGCAGCGATAAACGTAACAACAGTAACCGTAGCAAGAATAATACTAATAATAACAATAATAATAACAACAATAAATTAGGTGATTTTAAGCAATGGTAGTCTAGCAGGACCATGGCAGGAGGACCAACCAGGATCCATGAGAACCTGCAAGACAGAGAAGCACAAGAACGCGGGGAAGAAGTGAGTTAGTAAATGCATTAATGGGGACATGAATGAGTGCAGAAGAAGAGAGAGGAGGAAGAGAGGAGCTCAGTGCATCATGGGAAATCCCCTATAAAAGTGCAAGGCCTATAAGGCAGCATAACTAAGAGAGGTTCAGGGACTCACCTGAGTCCAGCCCTAACTATAACGCTTTAATCCAAGAGAGGAAACGTTCTAAGCCTCACCTCTTAAAGTGTGAGGAGGGTGCGTCTGCCTCCCGAACCACAACTGGAAGCGGTCCGACAGGAGAGGAGGCTTGGTAACTGAAGCGTCTGGCTCTGTCTACTCTTTACGAGACTATAGGAACGCACAAGTAACCTGCATTCC
>NW_023339663.1:29509445-29518022 GCF_004916995.1 Morone saxatilis
CATTCAGAGAACGCAGTGTTCTAGAGGGGTAATAGGGTACTATGAGCTCTTCAAGATAAGAAGGGGCCTGACCATGAAGAGTTTTATAGGTGAGGAGGAGGATTTTAAATTCTATTCTAAATTTAACAGGGAGCCAATGCAGAGAAGCTAATACAGGAGAGATGTGATCTCTTTTCCTAGTTCCAAAGTCAGTGAGAACATTAAGTTTTAATGTACTCTGTGCTGGTTATAATACTTGCTAGTGCTGTCATTGGTTAGGAAAAATCACTTTCTCTAAAACCAGCACTGTTGAAATATAAAGATCAAAAAGAAAGTTGTTGTTTTGCCTTCACTGTTAAGAGAGCTGGATAGTTTGAATTCTGTTTAAATCAAGGGCACTATAAGTGTTTCATCACCAATAACAGACAAAGAATACTTACCTTCAACAAAATCATTTTTTTTAATTAAAAAACCTAATATTCAAAATGTTAAATGTTGTCTAAACACAAGCAACTTTACAAGAACGTTAGTATCTGATTGAAGAATAAGTAAACAAGAACCAGAATCTGTCCCAGCTGGCATTAATGTCTGTACTGTACCAACATATAAAAGCAATATTACCTTTGATTTTGTTAAGCTTAAAGCCTTTGTTCCCTTTAATTGTAACCTTTAAAAAATGTATTGCTGTGAATTAGAGATCTATTAAATAAGCCGTAAAGGGCAGTAGGAGAAATATGAAATGACTAATCTGTGCTAAGTTGTTTTATTTTTAATGGGGAAAACAAACCCCCGGCAAAATATATTGATATTTTGTTTAAAGTGTAAAACAGGAAAAGATCTGAATTATATTCAGAGGTAATTAGAAACCTGAGCACCAATGATTCTAAGCACCAAGTTGTAGCAAGAACTGATACTGAAATTTCCTCCCAGCTCACTTGATTTCTGAAGTTGCTCTCGCACCGGTAAATGAACTCAATCATTTAGTGTGGGCCGAGAACAAATTATACATTATTATTGTTCTGGTGTGATTCACGATGGCGAACCGAGAGCTGTAACCATGAGATTAAACAGACTGACAGGTAAGTAAGTGATTGTTCAATTTATTTGCAGTTTTGGTGCTACATGTGAGTAATTTAAATTCGATTAATACTACACTTTAATGCTTCTTTGATGTTTATTTATTGTCTCTGGTGTTACCAAATGATTTGCATAAATACATAACCTATACAGATATCTTAAAGATATGTTTTCATTAGTGTATAATCACCTGAAAATAAAAATCATTGTGTTTTTGTNNGTGTATAATCACCTGAATACAGGACTCGTTGTTTTTTTGTTACCTTAGAATGAGCCGTTTTTATCTACAGAGGGAGTCCACCATGTTGAACCGCCATGTTTCTACAGTAGCCCTGAAAGGACAAACCAAACGCTGATACTACATAGGGGCATTCATGTTTTTCGCGTGTTTCGCAGCCACTGTAGTTTCTCCTTCACGCTTTGACAGGGAGGGTGAAGCGAGTGAGTTGCAATATGCAACAACACTGCTTGATGCCACCAAATCCTACACACTGGTCCTTTAAGATCAAAGCTATAGCAGCCGGGTTAATCTGCAAGACCTCCCTGGGCAGTCTAACCCACGCAGGAAGAGGTATACACGCTGTCATAGACGAGCAGTATGTCCTGCACCTGACATCTGAAGATCTCGTCAGAGTATGAAAATTCATGTCAACAGCAATCAGCTGATCCTGATCTAGCATTAGCTGGAGACCTGGCACAGTCTGTTATAACTGCAACCACCAAAAAACGCAGAGAATGCAGAGAGGGCCTCTGCCTGAAGGCTGGCATCACTACCGGGAAAAAAAAATACAGGCCCAACCAGTTTTGGTTTGTAGTCGAGGAGAGAATGCATGCCTGAACGCGTTCATTCTATCCTGTTATTGGCCGAATTGGAAATTAAATGAAGATACGTTTTTCAATAGAAGCCAGAGATGTGCTGACAGGTGTGGCAGCCCAACAAAATGTTTTTCTTTTATAAAAAACAAAAAACATTTAGTACTGCCAGTGGGAAAATATTACAGCATCAGTGATGATAAGTTGGCTTCGGAGCTTGACCAGGTCCACCAGCTACTGAAAATAACAGCAGAAAAAGCATTCTGGAGGTTGTTTGTTCTTTTCATTCATGACGCATTTATGGATCTGTTTAAGCTGATATATACACCGATCAGCCATAACATTGTGAGCACTGACAGGTGAAGTGAATAACACTCATTATCTGGTTAACATGGTAATGCCTGTGTTACCAGAGATACTATTTAAGGTTCCTTTTAGTGTAGCAGAGCATTTCCATTGTATTCATGTCAAAATGGCTGATGTGAAAAAGGTAAAGGAGTTTCAGCAGTGGGGACACTAGAAACTAAGAGGACAAGACGTCTCTTGCCAAGAACCACAACAACAGACGCATTGTCCCTCTATGAAGATGTCTACTGGTGAGTGACCAATAATGCTATACATTGCTAGTTGCCCTAACAGTATGGTTGTGCTTGTGCTGCACTACGTGATACACTCTGTGGCAGGGCAACACCAGGAAGCTATCTAGCCCGGATGCTGTGTTGCAGTATAGTGAAAATGTTGGCTCTACCTATCATATTATGCCTTTTTGAGATGTGATAGAAACGTAGTATTTGTGTTATGTGGTGTTTATAGCTGGTCTATTGATTTTAAGGTCTGATGCAGTGTTTTGACTTAGTAGGTTTCTATCACTGGCGTGTTTGTGCACACACAGCTTTGAGCGCGGCTCTGCCACTGTCATATTTTTGTATTGTTCAGTGTGTGCAGTCTCCACTCACAAAAAAATCCTTTTCAGGTTTCACAAGGAAGTATTAATAGATCTATTTTAAATTCAATTCAATGCAATTAAGTTTTATTTGTATAGCGCCAAATCATAACAAGTTATCTCAGGATACTTCAAATAGTGCAGGTCTAGACCAAACAAAAAAAATAAAAAATATATATATAAATGCATCCACGAATGTCTCTAACTATCCTGCCATTAAAACTTTAAATGGTACCCATATCACTCTTGCTGAGTCATACAAATCCTTTTTTTGGCTTGACAGCAGACTGTCATTCGAGATTTATATTCAATTATTCAATCTGACTCAAACATGAAGAATCAAACTAGTAAGACTACATTTCAGCCAACGTGTCTGCATAGGGATATTCTTCAGCACTGAAACCCGGTTTATCATGGTGCATTATGCTTTATAACTAATGACAAATTTGGTACTCATCATTGCTCTGTGTATCATTAAGTTGGATGGACTTCCTTACTGACAAGGAGGAATAATCACCTCATGATAATTATCTATAAAGCTCTACTGCTAAAGCCTACAATTACCTCACATCTCTTCTCATTTAAATCTAACTACAGTACACAATCCAATAAGTTCCATATGTTAGTACTGCTGGTATACACTGAATGAACTGCGTACTAGAGTTGGTCCTTCCCGATTTTAAAGCTCAAATGAATATCAATATCAGTACAATATTGCCTGGAACTGTCTGAACCCAGGGCACTCCTGCTCCTGGATAGTTTCTTTTTTCTTGAATAGGGAGACATTGATTGCAAATAGAGAAATATTTTGAACCCAGTATCTGAGGTTTCCACTGGTGATGGAATTCCAGGAGTGTCATGTAGTTCAGAGATGTTCATTGCAGAGAGTGCAGAGAATCGAGAATTCACATGTTGTAGTTGGAAGTATTCTCCCCAGCTTGGTGGAAACCGAACAATACTAAAAACCAAAAAGGGATCAATGTTATTGTCATGGTAGGTCAGTGACTGAGATATGCAAAGTCATGGAACGGCCTTGGAATCACGGCAGTTATGCAAGGCTTTTTTAGAGAAGAATATAAGTTTACCAGGACTGGATAATGTGTCTTTGAGAAGAGCCTTTAGTGCGAGGCTCTGATCGGTAGCAGTGTTTCCATCAGTGTTTTTTTGTTTTTGTAAATTTTTCAATTCTTTGGGCTTTTACTACCTTTCGTGACAGCTGAAGAGTGACCGGAAAGTGGGGAAAGAGGGGGATAACATGCAGCAAAGAACCAGGTTGGAATCAAACAAGTGCTGCTGTGGTAAGGACTCAGCCTTTGTGCATGGTAAACTCTAGCTAACTAGCAAGATAGAATTCAATATGACTGCACTATAACCCAAGCTCTGACTCATCTTCAATCTTCCGGGTCACCCCCAATCAACGTATTTTATATTGCATAAGAAAAGTTTGATAGAAACGGCAAAATTAGAAAGAAAGTTAAAGAGTTAATACACTAATGGGTGATCAAACACTTTATAATAATAATATAATAATAATGGCACCTTCTGTTTCTGGTTTTCTGAGTGGAGAATTGGCCCCACTGCTTATCTCGTGAACAAACTCCTAATAATCACATAACAGTCGTGTAGGATTTATTCACATTTTCTTTTCAGAATCAGAATCAGAATTGGTTTTATTGCCAAGTAGGTTTTCACATACAAGGACTTGCTTGTGTAAATTGGTGCATAACAATTAAACATAGAAACATATAAAAAAAGATAAAATAGAGACAATGAAAAGAGTCAATATATACAGATATAGAAAGAGAGACAATGACAGTTAATGAAGAAAGAGCTGTACAGGAATGTGCAAGTTAGCAGTGTGACATAATGATATTGCAACGTGCAAGACATAACCCAAGGGAAGTGCATTAATGTAACGCATAGATTCAGGGTGGTGGGTGTAAGTCAGTGTCAGTGGGGGTTCCAGAAGTTGTTGACAGACTTTTTTGCAAAATCACTCAAACTTTGGTTAATGTGCGATACATTTGGATGGAAATGAGGTTACTCACGTGTGTATGAACCAAGTTGATGGTCCTTGAACAGTTTGACGTTCTATATGCACAATAATGAAACAGAACCCTGAGGCACTGAATTCTTCATTCTGTTTGAGAAAAGACAGTGCCACTGCTGCTTTGCCTGTGCTAGCTTTGCTTTTGCCATTATCCCTACTTGGTTTGATTGCTTAGCATCATACACTGCAATTGCATTTTAAGCTACACTGTTTGTACTTAGACTAAGACTGCTTTTGTCAAAATATTTGTATTTATAGTATTTTAATATGGTATTTCTCTTGGTTGTATATTCTGTTTGTTTTAGTTGTTGACATTTTACAGGACTACTAACATTGTTGCTTATCTAAAGACAGCACATAACTTTAACTGTTTCCCTGCAGTGATTGGCTGCAGCTGTATTAGTACACTTTACTTTACATTAATCTTGAGTTTGCCTTTTGCTTAACTCATGTGTATCCTTATATTGTAATATGTATAGAGTGTGATGTGAGTAGGGCATTGTCTTCAGTGCAATCCACTGTCCGCAGTCTGTTTGTACTGTCACTCACTATAGTGTGTGTGCTTAATTTAATCTGAACACTGTCTACCTATTGTTTTTCCAGCTGTTCTAACAATTCTGGCAAAGTGACCCCTGATTTTTGCGCTGAGATTGCAGAACCATCCATAGATATTTAATACCAACATCCTCTACCAGACTGCAGAATATCCACGCTGACCCTACATTCCTCAGTGATAACAGTTTGAGTTAGAACAAATAAAGTCAGGGTTATTTGAATTTTTAAGCAGGAAAAACAGGAAACCGGCTGAGCAGTTTGGTTGTACAGAGTCAAGTCATACTCATAGGAGGAGTTTGTCATTTCTAGAGAAAGTTTTTTTTCATTAATCAGTAATCAGCTACACCTCCAGGACCTTTTGAGACAACCCAACCAATCCATCCATTCCTGAACAGAATAACATCACAGTCATTATCCTCCCTTATCAGAAAGGAGGAAACAGTTCCATCATAAACAGCTACACTGAACATCACAAATTCATGATGCATTTTAGCGCTGTCTTATTTCAAGCTCTGTCTCTTTGATAGTGTGTGGCCTAGAAAAGTGAGTCCTTGAGCTTCACTCACTCTTTCAGTCTGATAGAATTGAGTCTAATGGAGAAATGAGCCTACTTCTGACTTGATTTATTTTCTCAGTTAACAGTTTCCTAATGAGTTTATGGTCTCAATCTCTAATTTCAGTCTTCTTCCATACAGCATGATGTTCATTTAGTAAATGATGGTTCCATTTAGAGTAAAATAGCCCGTAAAGCAGGGTATGCTTTAGGGCGGGGTACCTTGTGATTGACAAGTCATTCTCAGTGAGTCTGTCCAGCTCAACGTTTCAAACTCAGATCAAACTGTCAAACCAGGCAGCGCTGATCAAATATGGATCAAGATTCTCTTACTGTATTGACTATTTTTCTCCTCAAATCTGTTCACTAACATATTTTAGTGTACTTTTTAGCTGTAATACGAGATTGTGAGTGACCAGGCGGGCCGCCGTTGTCTCCTGCTACGAAAGTGTCGAAACTGAGCTCAGCCAATGAAAGCAGCTCAACTCGCAGTTGCCTTGTTTCACCACTGACTTCAAACTCAAAGACTCATAGGTTCACATTTGAATCCAGTTTAGTTGGTTAATAAATTTTCATTTTTTACCATGTTTCCATTCAAGTATTTGTATATTTGGTTCTTTGGTTTTGTCCAATCACTGTTTTCTCTGAGGTTCACTAAGATGAGGATGCTGCTCTCATGAAGGTGTAGGCAATCTGGGTTGTATCAAGTGGGATTGTGGGACGGAGGAGCAATGGGTTTTCTTTTACGTGTTTAATTCCTGAACATTATTTTTAAAGTTATTGATATTCCAACTCCTTAATGAAAATGCTAATGTTACAAACATCTTTGATAGCTTTAATTGTTTGGTTCCTTTGACCCCTGCTATTAACGAAGTAGTTTCACAAGGAAGTATTTAAAGCTGTTGTCTGTTGGCTGGGGGACCCCCTCTGTGTCAGTAAATTTCCTTTGTTCATGCCTTACAGTGATTGCATTATGTAAGAACTGAGATTAAGAAAGAGAGAGCTCTGAACCAAGTTCCTAGACTGTTGTTCTCTTTTCAGGTGCTCTAAATCTCTCAGAACTGCTGGCTCGCATCTGCATTTTAACAAATATCAGCCCATAGTTGAGGACTGACAAAGCTAGAAAGCTAGAAATTAGACTAATAGTTACATAGCATTACTAATTAGAGCAGTTCTGCACCAGGATCATCCGGTCATGTTACTGTTTTGATGTCATGGTGACTGGTCAGGATGTTTTGGTATAAAAGTTATATGATCAAACCAAACTTTTTCCACACTTGTTTTAGGGATATTTATTTTCATACTGTCTCAGGTTCAAGAGTTGCAGGCTTTCAGGAGTGTGACAGACAGTAAAAGGTCATAGTTATTTTCTTTCACATGAAGCATTATGAAAAATAGATTGATTTAAATGAATAGTATCTACTATAAAATATGTCATAGAAACATATTATAGTTATTCTTCATATGGAACTCACAAAACATAGGGACAGTGGGGGGACCAGCAATTGTACTGGGGGAATATGACCTCCCTTTGGAGGCGTCCATGCTGGAAGCTGGTTTCAATGATGCGTTGCAATATCTTTGGTGGCACCAGGGTTTATCCTCATAAATGTGGATGTGTGTTCCCAGCTTTGAGAATTGTATAGTTCAATGGTTGTCAAACTGGGGTCTGGAGTCCTTAAGGGGGTTGCACGGGGTCCCTAGCAAAAGCGGGAAGAAAATATTTTTTTGGAAATTGGGAGAACAAGGACAGAAGTAATGTTGGCTGTTTTTATTGATTGTAAGAGTGATCCCAGTTTGATTACTGAATGACAGTTTTAATGAATGCATGAAAGAATTTTGAACATAAAAAAAAAAAAAAAAATTATATGTATTCTATAGTATAGAGTATACTGATTCCTTCAAACAAAATCCACTCAAATTGGGTGCCTGTGGTTTAATGTGCTTCTATTATGGAGGTCCTTGACATTAAAAAGTTTAGGAACCCCTGGTATAGATGACTGTGTGAGTCAAGTGTGTTTTGACTCGTATTCACTGTACCCGGTAATAGTGTCTGGAAGTTAAGAGATGAAAGAGGAAAGCATAGGTTGACTTAACAGAAGGAATATGGAATGTAAATCAGAAGTAATCATGCATTCTGGTGCCTCTTATAAAGCAGTAAAGTCAGACTGTGCCCGCCCAAATGAAAATAACAAGTTTTTACTATAGCTTATAATCAATGCCAGGTATCTGCTATATATTGATTAAATCTCACAGACCTATCCTCAGGGTGGAATATTTCTCATATTTCCTCTCGCAGGTAGCTATTGTGACAGCTAGATGGGCTTTATGTATGCAGTATGTCGTGTCAGTGTTTCTGTGTTGTATGTTGAACTGAGCCGACTGAGCAGCCCCAGCACCAATATATCTTGAGGAAACTCACACTACATGTTTTAATCGGCCTTCATGCATGGTCAGAACCAGCAACTTTTATGCTCTCATGCGGTCACGACAAGGTTGCTCACATTGAGTGTTACCACGGAACCCCCGGTTTGTATTCAAAAGATGCCTGCGTCTGCAACAATGTTCTTTTCTGCAGTTATCTGGGCCTTCTCCACCACCATCTCC
>NW_023339663.1:29518122-29521545 GCF_004916995.1 Morone saxatilis
ATTAATTGGAGCGTCTTAATGGACTTATTGGGGCAGCCTGATAATAAGGAATTGCAGTAATCCAGCCTAGAAGTAACAAATGCATGGATTAGTTTTTCTGCATCCGTCTGTGACAGGATGTGTCACAGAATGCTACGTAAATGAAAAAAGGCAGTCCTTGCTTTATGTGGGAGTTAAAGGACATATCCTGTGACAGAATGCAGAGGGAGATTTGTGTGTCAGTGCGTATTTGTGTTTGCTTTCTTGATGCGTCATATTTGACCCATAAAAAAAACAGATACAGTAACTTCAATGTATTTAATATGTTGGAAATGGATTTGAATGATTGATTGTTCTACAACATAACACATGTTGAAGATGACTTTTTTTCATTCCTGCCTTCTAAAAAGAGGTGAAAATAGTTGAGTATGACTCCTCATGAAAAACCTTACATACATAGTTCATAAGGTAGTTAACTAGCTAACTTGCTCACTAAAGAGACACGACTGAATGAAACACAACACACACAAGACAACGATCCCCATGACAATGTTAGGGTGGACCTATTAGATGGAAGTTATTTAAAAAGCCTTAAAGATTCTGTGCTTTTGAGAAAAGATCTGGGGCTGGAGCCCCAGAAGCTGGCCCCCAGCTCCACCTCTGATGCCTTTGCTATTGGGTTTGTGGAGGATGTCCGGTGTCAGGCAACCAATCGTTGGTCTGCAGTGTTTTCATGTCACCCTTTAGTATCAGCTCAGCTCGCTTGACACCTTGACTGAGGCAGTACCCCAAAAAGGTGGCAGGCACTATCCGGAAAACCAAAGAAGAGCAAGTCGAGCCATGCTAGTCCAACACTAACCACGATTTGCATTCTAGTTGGAAACTAGATCTGTCCCTCTTTTGGCTGTCACTCCTTTCAGTCTGCCGCTCCCAGGGACTGGAACCAGTTGCACAAGTTGCTAAAACTACACACCCTTATTAAATTATCCTCTTTATATAACTCTGTACATGCGTTAGTTTTCGATCATTGCACCTGCTTTTAAGTCTACTTCTCTGGCACACAGTACTTTGATCTCTTAATTAATATTTTAAAAGTAATATTTGCTTACTGTGGTATGCGTGGGCTGCATGTTTATTTGAGATATTAGATATTATATCAGAAACTGGGTTCAAACATATCTGAATTAACAACTTAGAAATTAATGAATGACACAAATTTTATTTTTCATAGCTGAAAGCAAAACATCCCAAGTTCTGACCTACAGCAGTGCTTCTCCAGTATTAGTTGTGTATGCTCTCCTCTGCCAGCCATTGCTGACAGGAAGAGGCAGCGAGTGCTCTGAAGCAACATGTTTCCTCCAGGATAGCTCGGAAAACAGCTCAGATCCAGATCCGGTGTAAATGAAGAGAAACCCAGAGAGCTTCCACACACTCATGAAGAGGTTTATTGTTCCACAGATCAGCGAGCTTCAACAGCTCTTCACTACACGTTGCCACAAACACACACACACACACACACACACACAGTCAGACAAATAGGAGCTCTCTAAGAAGTCTTATCTTGGCTGCTGTCTTTACAACATTGTAAAGCGCAATTTTTACATGCTTGCCAGCTGCTAAAATGCTGCTGAATACAGTGATCACAGTCGATGTT
This sequence comes from Morone saxatilis, assembly GCF_004916995.1. NCBI lineage: Eukaryota > Metazoa > Chordata > Actinopteri > Moronidae > Morone > Morone saxatilis. The sequence continues at coordinate 29,519,756 of NW_023339663.1, forward strand.
AAAGTGTGCTTGCATGAAGATAATGCTGTCCTTCTACTATCACTGCTATCAGTTCTACTATACAGTACACAGTCTCTTAGACCAGCTTTGTTCAGATTTCATGCTTATGTTGATGGAATGTTGTGAGAGACCCAAATCATCAGTGCTGCACTGCTCATATTTCAGTTACCAAATATCTCAGTGTTGTGATCACTTTCATTTCTGGCGTTATGTGTGTTGGGTGGGAGACGTGAACACATCTCTAAGGAGATCAACCACAGACATGATCCCTGCATGATGTAACGTTTCATTTACTCACTATAATTCAGCGTTTAGAGAATATTTCTCCTGCCTCTTTGTATTTCCGACATTTTTTCCTCTGCTTAAGAAACTCTTAAGCCTCTTAAAAGTCATTTTCCCAAAACTAACAGTTTTAGTTAAGATGCTTAGCAAATAACTTAGAAAACATCATAATTCTAAAAGATTTCTTAGAATTTAGGAGCACCTCTGTTCTATGTAGCTTTATAAATGCAGCTCCTGAGATCCAGTGATTGAGGGTTTGTCAGTCTTGTCAGGCCCTGTTGGCAATTGCAGAAAATATGGCATAGTCAGCTGACAGCAAATGTTGGTATTGCGACAGATGTTTCCTTGACTCTGAACAGCAAAGACATAAGAAATATGAGTGAGAAGTATGAGACAAAGTTAAAATAAGGGGAAGCAATGAAGATGAAGAATATGAGATGAAGATGTAAAATAGAAAACAAGGATGTAATAATTCAACAGAACAACATTCAGGGTACAAATTAAGATGCACACACGCACACACATCTGATGGATACATACGTCCTCTGTCTGTTTAACCATCTGCTCCACATATCACATCACACATCTATCCAACAATAATTATTGTCTGTATATGAGATTAGATTTAAATGACAACAGTCACAGTGCTTGTATCACAGGAGCAGAGGGAGCCATGAATTATTTGCAGAGAATGAAACAAGGTACTGAGTGTCAGAAAGAGATTTTTATTTTTCAATTTGGAGAATGTGTGCTTGAAGGTAAAATCCCATTTCAAGCTCCACCTCATTTAACATTTAGATTTCAATGCCCAAATATCAAAACACACTTCCTTCCCTCATTATAGTCTCCATGAAGTAAACCTTGATGTTTGTCTTACCTATACTCCAGTATCTGGCCCAACAATGAAAAAGTAATTTTGTAGATATTTTTGTGTTCTTAATGTCAATCATTTCCTGAAAAATTATCCAAAAAAGTTGTTGATGGCTCATCTTTTTTGAGGGCCAATGTACTGCATACATATGGGCCTCAATGATTACTGTAAAAAAGCACAACTTTAGAACATTATTCACTGACTATGGAGAAAATGTCTTCTGGTTTTAACTATCTGTTTACAGAGTTTCCTAATGGACAGATAGCTTTAACTACTTGCTAAAGTAGCTAACCACTAATTAACTGCTGCTAATTGTAGGCCTATCTGCTGTTAGCAGGCAAAAGAACCGGGCACAGCAGATGGACTGGACTGGGATAAAACACAGCCAAGACCGTCAGGGAATAATGTTACAGTACCGAGGAAACCTGATGGAAAGATTAGCAAACCACTAACTGCCGTTAGCTCAGCTAGCCATGCAGCTAACCTAATAGACTTAGCCCCGGGATGCCAAGAGGCAAACCCAACAAGAAACCCACATCAGTACTATATTCTCTGTTAAACTGGCTCCATCGGTCTCTGAGATTCTGGTTGGTGCCGGGTTCAGCTTTGGCTTCTGCTACACCACCTGAGGCCACAG
>NW_023339663.1:29521645-29524853 GCF_004916995.1 Morone saxatilis
CTAATATATCCCACCCACTGACAGGTGCCATGATAACAAGATAATCAGTGTTATTCACTTCACTTGTCAGTGCTCACAATGTTATGGCTGATCAGTTTACATCAGTATGTGATTCTGGACAGACTCATGGTCAGCTGTAAAGAAAATGCAGTCATGGGCCAAGATTTTGTAATCTCATTAGCTTTGTATTCTCATTGTTCAAAAACGAACACACAAATTAGCTCAGGTTCAGATATTTATAAACTTGTTCCTGATAATATTCTGATGAGCCTCAGAAGGCTCTTATTAGCCACTGCTTTGTTCCATTGCCTTCCTTGCAGTCATGTTGGCTGCTCCACCTGCACCCACCTGTGTTCATTTCTCACATGGTGAGCAGTCCCAGCCACAGCTCCTGGAAACATAAATACACATAAACCCTGAGTTTATCACATGCTATGTTGATAAATATGTTTGTTGTTGCAATAATTTACTAAAATCAGCTGGTCTGTACACTTTACATTACAAATGCTTTCTGTAGGATAAGATAAATAAATAGCTAGTAGGTAGGGGTAGGCATGAGTAACGTTACTCGAGTAGATGAGGTGGACGTCAGTATTCACGGAACATAACGTTATTGATACATCGCTTTTGCCAATTGAGTCAATGTACTGTCAAACTTGTATGTCGTATATTTCTGTTATTCTGGTAGTGAACAACGGTGGTCCATCCCATATGCTCCTCTGTGTAACTGATAGCGGTCAAACTGCTCGACAGTCTGCATGAAATATGAGTGTAACTGGACGCTATCAGCTGGAGTTCATGGACCAAACTATAATACTCTCCGAATTGTGTCCTCACTTGGCTTAGGCCTATTTCATGTACACGTCTGTGTCTGGTTGTGGTCTATGCTGCAAAATAGCGATACCCAGAGGTTTTACCATGTCTCTGTCATGAAGATTTTTAGACGCAGAGGCTGATTATGTCGGACAGGCTCCAACATCTCTGCTCATACACTGATTGCTGCAATGGGTGCAGCTTGCTGTGTTTGCGCAGAAATTAGGTTCATACCTTGGTAACCTGGTGTGTCTAAACAGGCAGTTGTAAAATGAGCGATTTAGATTAATTTTGAGCAGATTATTTCAGAGGTGAGCTGTCTGATGGTTTTTACTATGATAGGTCTGTATTGTGTATTTTATTAACAATCATACAGTCTATCTAAGCAAACTATTTCATTTAGTTTTCTTCACAGAATCAGACGAAATGCTGAGATAAAGGCTTATAGTGTATATTTTTAAAGTTTTCCTTATCCCTTAAAATCAAGGCCTCATGACTCATTTTGAAGCTCTTAGCGACCCCTAGTGGTGGTCCTGGCCCACAGGTTGGGAACCACTGCCCAAGTTGAACGCCAAGATCACATTTGCCTAGAATAAACATACTGGACAGTAAACTGGGATCCAAGGCAGATCAGAACACAGTCAGAGTATGTTTTCTCAACATCTCTCTTTCTTAATCTCTCTTTTACACAAGGATGTTACATAGACTGACATTCATTTCCTTGGAGACTTACCCTAACCACTACTTGCCCAACCCTAACCCTAACCTTGACCTAACCCTAACCATAACCACTGATCCAAAACCATTCTAACCTCACTGACCACTGACCACTGACCCAAGCCTGAATTAATTGGTCCTTGGCCTGAAACATACACACATAGACAAAATGACAAACTTCTTCAAAAGATCCTTAAGGGACAGAAACTTTACAACCTTACAAATTAAAAGTTCCCTCTTAGCTCTGCTGCGATTACTTGATTCATTTAAAAAACGTCATTAAATACAGCCCTTTCATTGGTTTGTTGTTGTTTTTTTGCCCTAGGGGACATTTGTAGATAAGATATAATCAATTCTGAGGCTGGGAGACAGTTTAATGATTGCACATATTTGTGCAAACTGAGAAAAAGTCAACTGTGATGTTGATATCAGGAATGGAAGGTCCAGACTCCAAATGGAGACAGGGATTTAGAGGTTTGCTTTTATCATTCTCAATAATTAGATTTTCTAGCAATATTGCTCACCTCACATTCATACTGGAGAAATTAAATTAAATGAAAATGCAATAAAAAGTCACACACGAGGGCAGAATACAGTGTCCCGCAAAGTGCATTTCAGTGCTTGAGTTGTGCCTGCAGTGATACAGGTGGGTGACAAACAAAAGGACAGTCCAACATTAAAAGTCCAGTGTGTAACATTTAGGAGGATCTTTTGTCAAAAATGGAATATAATATTCATAGATGTGTTTTCATTAGTGTATAATCTTATTATAGGTATCTTTGTTTGTTTGTTTTTTTATACCTTAGAATGAACCTAGAATTGACCTTATAATGAATTCTACCTTAGAATTAATTGTTTTTGTTTTGAATAACCTTCCATGGAGTCCTCCAGGTTGAACCGCCATGTTTCCATGTAGCCTAGAACGGACAAACCAAATACTGGCTCTAGATAGGGCCTTTTGCCGCGTTTGTGGGCAGGGTATTTTCTTTTTTGCGCTTGGAAGGGGAGGGTGAAGTAAGGGAGTTGCAATCTGCAACTACACCATGAGATGCCAGTAAATCTAAAGATATAAGATATAGTCTACTCTAGATGGCAATTACTTTTGGCCCTCTAGGCCATGTCAGAAATCTGGAGTTATTCTTGATCCCAGGATTTTCAATGTTAATTCCCCACATGAAGCTAAAGATCCAGGACTGCCTCTTTCAATTACGTAATATTAGCGAAAAAATTAACATCATCCCTGTCACAGAGCAGATGCAGAAAAACTAATCCAATGCATTTTGTTACTTCTAGGTCTGGATAATGCACTCCTTAATTCAGGTTGCCCCCAATAATCCATTAAGACGCTGCCCAATTAATTCAGGTAAAAAGCTGCAGCAACCCGAGTACTGACAAGATCTAGGAAAAAAGAGATTACATCTTCTCCTGTTCTAGCTTCTGCATTGGCTCCCCCTGTAAAATTTGAAAAATAGAATTAAAAATCCTCCCCCCTCACCCTATAAAAAGCTCTTCATGGTCCAGGCCCCTTGCATATCTTAAAGAGCTCATAGTACCTCTATACCCCTCTAGATACAAAAATACGTTCTCTGAATGCTGGGCCCCCTACTGTGGTTCCTATAGTCTCTAAAGAGCAGAACAGATATGATGGTTCAGACCCTCACCTTAAGTTAATGCTGCT
>NW_023339663.1:29524878-29530002 GCF_004916995.1 Morone saxatilis
ACAATGAACCCAAACAGTGAATAACTGCAGGAAGTTTGTGTAAAAAAAGTAATTTTGAGCAGATTATTTCCTATATGTAATTGCATCAGAGCTCAGTTATTTTTTGTACAGTTTTATACAATTCTGTCTGTATTTTGGATATTTGTTATGTAAATTTAACAATCGTACATTTTTAATAGGCTTCTTTTTTTTTAAAATGTACTTATCGTTCTGTTAGCTCTTTGGTTGTTTGGACTTGAGATCTTAAATAATAATCAAAATTTTAAAAACAATTTAATTTAATTTCTTCACAGTAATGAAAAATAGGCTAAGATACAGGCTTACTGTATATATTTTTAAGTTGTCTTGCACCTCTTACAATCAAGAAGGCCTCAGCAAGCCCCATGAAGCTTTGTCCCCTAGTGGGGATCCTGACCCCAGGTTGGGAACCACTGGGATAAAGTTTGCCATGATAGCCACTAATTACAAAAACAAATCACAAAATAAGATATGATTACCAAAAAACAGTCTTATACCTCAGTATTTATATGATATTCCCTAACTATTAGGGGTGGATAGATAGCTACCTGACGCGACCAAAGCGCAGGGCCGGATCTAGATAGGTGGCTTAGGGTGGCAGTGGCCACCTTTAGGAAATCCTTTGGATTCATTTTTAAAATGTGTTAAAAACAGAAAAGGAAAGACATGATTTTGGAAAAATGTGGATTTGGAAATAGAATAATGTATTGATTTCTAATGCCATGCACCTTTTAGATATTTCTATTCAGTGATTTACTAATGTGCCACAATGATGTCATTTTGGGGCTTTTCCAAGCAAATATTGATATATGTGGCTGTTGATTGTTTAAATCAGCATATTTTTCTGCCGCCCTTTATTTCTGTAGATAGATTTGCAAGACTTTTTATTTCTTTAGGCTACTTTTACAATCATTTTTCTATTAATATATATATTTTTAATTTTCATGTATTTTTATATTGCGTACTTTCTTTATTGATTTATTTACTTGTTTATTTATTCATAGTATTTTTATTTGACCTTAGTATCTCTCAAATCCTAGCTACTACCCGGCAAATAGGTAGGCTGGTTTTCCAAGGAATTAAGGATTTAGAATATCCCTCCAAAACATACACGCGCGCGCGCGCACACACAGTGGGCGTGTCTTTCCTCCAGCTGGAGTAAATAGAGGCGGCGCTGCAACGTGCGCCTCTGACAGGGAATGGCTGTGTCTCTGCACTCCGGCACCGGCTGACACACTGACAGCGCTCCGCTCCATCACTGCACTGCTCCGAGCTGCGCGTCTCACCGGCTCCGGGACTAGACGTGGATTATATGCTTCAGGTCGGTAGGTCTCCGTGGATTCTTTAACATCTTACTCTGGGGTGGGGGTATGTTGTGTGTGTGTTGATACTGTGGCGCATCCAGAGTGGGTACTTCGGGGCGTAATTTGGCCGCTGCGAGCCACAGGTGTTGTTGGAAATGATCCGTGTCGGTAAATGCGGTTTTTTGCGCGGAGAAGGAAGCGCAAGTTTCGGTAAATGTTATCGTAGCGGACAGGAGAGGGTCGCGGTGTGCACATTTTGACTGTGCTGTTGAAAAGCACGCCGCTTGTCCTGCCACGACTTCAAGGGGCAAAGGTAAGTGGACTCCCGGTCAGTGCGCGCTGATAGCACGGTCTCTGAGTTCCCCGGCTGTCTTTAACAAACAGCCCATCTCGCCGTGCCTGCAGCTGGAACTGAAACGCAATAAAATGACTGTAAATGAGAACTGAAGCTACTGAGTATGATCTGCTGAGGAGCGCAGTCTCCACCGGGATCCAGTGAGGGCACAGCTGCTGTTCTGTTGTGGCTTCACCTCAAGATGCTGCCAGAACTCCGCTTTTTATGAGTCACATGTAGGTTGATGGAGCTTTGAAAATCACTTAAGAGACGGAAGAGGTTGCGATCTTAAACCAATAAAGAAAACTGTGTTCACCGGGCTGTTCACCACCACTTTGCAGCAGCCGTCTGCAGGTTTCCCCTCTTCCTCCGCTTTATGAATGGTGCGCTCTGTTCAGTCTGCTGCGGTTTGTCTCCAGTGGAAGCAAGTGCACTGTACAGGCTCTTCAGTCCCAACAGGTTAGTGGACCATTTTCCTCCTTTATATGTGCAGGGATTATGCTTATCAACTGTGTTGTCCGTACAGATCTTTGTACATCAGGGCTACAGCCAGAATTGTATAAATACTGATGTTAAAACTGCCCCCATGAAAACTCATCCCTAAACTTTTGTTTCCTTGTATTGTCTTTATAAATTTAACTTATTATATAAACAATTGTATAAACATAATGTCATTCCGGTGGAGAAATACTGTTATATTTATGGATTTGCAGACAAATGAAACAATATTGACTCTGCAAGACATTAACATCAGGCTGAAAAGCTTAACATTAAGTAACTTTACTACGATTACTCTTCAAATCACACTACTTAATATAAATGCAGTATAGAACAATACCATTTTTTATTTAGTGATTTCTTGGAAATCCCTTAAAGCGTTTTGCAATATTTACAGCATTGTCCTACTAATGTCTGAGAATGATTTCTGTTTAATAGCATATCATTATCTCTGATAACACTGATAACAATGTTACTGTTACTTCGTACACTACTGCTTTTATCTTCTTTTTGCAATGGAACTCCTCCGTGGTTCAGGCGGTGACAGTAAGCGATTCTGTGTTTTGTGACTGCGAAATGTGCCGATCAAGTGGAATCCGTGTTCAGGCTGATGAAATGATGATGCCTCCTGGCTGTCTGTGGCTGTCTGCCTTCTTCTCGTGTTCCCTTATTACCTTCGCTGTCCTCCACAGAGGGTGACATGATGCTGATGAGGAAGAGAATAGAGCTGTAGCACAGGACAGGAGCAGGAGCAAGGCTGGGGAAGATTGGCAGTGACGATGATAATGATGTGGAGGATGATGGCATTCTTGTGGACAACAATTTTTGTCTGAGTGACTTGTGCTGCAAAAAAAAAGGGAGTTACGCAACTAGTTGAGGCTAAAATAAGAGTCAGTGCTAGCAAGAACAGGTTGTCAGTCTGGTGGGTGCTGCGGATGATGGTGAGAGCAGGAAGATGTGTAGAAAATCTTGAAAATGAACTCTAAGAGAAAGAACTGTCTTCAGGATGTGAGGCTGGAGCGAGTTTAGGTGAAGTGGTATTGCCTTTCATCTACAGCTGACTTGTAAATGTACAAGCTATTGCAAAGAACCGTTGTGTGCAATTTTGACTGGCACATTGTGTGTGTGTGTGTGTGTGCGTGCGTCTGCAAGAGAGATTCCTTTTCTTATTATAGGCTTGCATCACTTATGAATCTGCAGCTGCTCTGATGTGTCTGATGTGCTGCGAGTTCAGCTGCTGCTCACAGACTCAGTCCAGGAAGGACTGTGCAATATTTCACTGCTTGAAAAAACAACCCTGACTCGCTGAAGGAAACAAACTGCAGTCTCTTATGTTAAAGTCCAATGTTTTGTTGACTCGCCCATCGACCCATCGCCTCCTCACACCAGACTTTGTTGCTCAGTAATATGCAGTATAATAGTTGCTCTAGAGGGCTTTGAATGTTAACATTTGGGAGAAGCAAGTACACCTTTATCTGTAACTGTTTAACCAACTCAATTATCTGTATCCATACTTGGAATGGGCGGGACTTAAACTGGACATGGGCAGGACGAACCAGAAGTTTAGCCTGAAATTGATATGGGTTGATCAGAAGTTGCTATATTTATTAGAAAACAACAGAACAACTGATCAATTAATCAATAATGAAAATGATTAGTTGCAGCCCTTCTAACAATAGTAAGAGAACTTTTTTCAGAGGTTTACAGTTTCTATATTTAAGTTTCTATATTTTACAGTACAGTACAGATGTTGAAGCATTTTACTCTGATGATACTTGTGGAAGTACATTATTTGTACAGGATACTAGTTTCATCCTGGTCAGTGGATGTGACGATGATTCTCTTGAGGGACACTATGGAAAGTTAGGGTCATGTAAAAGACTTAGACAGCAGATGGTATCTGTAAGCTACTTTTCAGTGGCCTTGCTAACTAAGGTATCGTTATTTAATACTACAAGACTGTGTGGGCTCTACTTATTTTTTGTCTGTAGCTTTTTGAAAAACAGGTTGAAGATAGCAGGAAGCCGTGGATTTGGGTGACCTTTCAATATGTTGGGTGGAACGTGCTGCACGGAGTTAATTCACATTTGATCTAGCTGATCTGATCACACGATTGCATTGCACCTATAGGCATTATTTTCCTTATCCAAATGCAAATTGCACTACGAGGTGTCAAAGTCAGATCGACTAATGATGTCTTTAAACGCAACTGACTAAGGGAATCTTGGGAAAGGAAGGGACATTCAGTTATCTTGTAGCCACTTGTTGCCAGATTGTCTGCTGTTCAGCAAAAGAGTCCATTTAAAGTGGTAACGGGGGGAGATTTGTGTATAACTGAATGTCTGTCTGTTTTGTTGCTTTGTTTCACTGGTTGATTGAAGTTTAATGGTGAGCCAACTAAATCCAGTTCATGAAAACTTTAATTTGTTGCTCTAAACAATGAGGGGAGTAGACATCCCAATCCTACCACAATGACTGTTGAGGCCACAACATTTTGTGTCTGAATCATTTTAATTTGGCGGGGTATTTAGTATGAGCGATGATGTAAATGAATGAGGCTGCGGTTGAGTACGTTTGAATGCTCTGCCGCTAATTAAGAGCTGATGTTAGGTGGTTAAAGATGCATCTTGAGCATGTCTGACAGCAATGGAGCACAAAAGTGTGAAAAGTTCTCTGCTGCTGAACATGAAATAATGGCTGAAGAAACCAGGAACTGCAATTACACAGTTGACTTCCTGGAAGAAGGAAGGAAGGCAATTGGGGGAGAAAATAGCAGTAGAATAATTCTGCTGGCTCAAACTAGAGTACGGCATGAACGAGAAGCTTGTAAAATGTTCTCACATCCTGCTGCAAATCCCCCCTGAGTGCCTGCTGCACGGGAGGCAATTTCTCCTCCTTGTTTGTTTAGAATAAATACTGTGTATAGGCCTATAGCATGAGCAGCAAGGATGGGGAGAGAGAGAGAGAGAG
>NW_023339663.1:29530102-29552462 GCF_004916995.1 Morone saxatilis
GCATGAGCAGCAAGGATGGGGAGAGAGAGAGAGAGAGAGAGAGAGAGAGAGAGAGAAAGAGAGAGAGAGACAACATATATGAAAGAACTTTAAGCTGCACTAAAATTCACATTTTAATGTAATTTTTTTTTCTTAGATTTATACTTTTAGATAGATCATTTCTGACAGTGAACACATTTTTTGTGTTTTTTTTTTTTNNGTTTCCAGCAGCAGCATGCAGCTGTTTTTATTGAAAGCTCTGATAAACCCACTGTACGCTAACTGCCAAGAACCATCAGACAGACAAAGATAGCGACTAGCTAAAAAGCCATATTTTCTTCAGGAGTTCATGGAGGCCAAACCAGACCTAACAGAATGAATATTGGACTTACATTTATGATGTAGATACAGACATAACTCCAGATACATTTTAATGAGGTTCAGTATTTAAGAATCAATATTTAGTTGCCATAATGCTAATGTCTGTTATATGTGTATTAAGGTAGTGTAGCTTTAATTTCCATAGAAGGAAAAACAATGCATAATGTGTGTATTTTAGTTGAGTTTTCAGTAAAATAAAGTAGTATGAGCTCTTAGATTACTTTACAAATGTATTGCAAGTGGGCAATGAAAAGCTACTGAGGACCTCTACACATACACACACACCCTAAACCTTTTAGCCTTTCTTGTATTATATCTATTGAACGCAATAATCTTCCAATGTGAGGAAGACTACTCTTGGCAGAGGAAAAGCTATTACTTTCCAGTATAGGCTGGACTTTCCATGCACACATCCACACATATAGTCAGAGACATACAGTCAGAGGGAAAAACTGGCAGAGAGCTGCCACCGTGGATGATTGGGCCGGCAGCCAAAGGCCACAGTTTACTTGAGGAAACCATCAGCTCTCTTGCCTCAATTGAAAGAGGAACACTTCCCTCTCCTCTGGTCAGGCTTGCTGGCTACAAGGCTGCTCTCTGTTTCTCCTCTGCTCTGCTTTGGAGAATAATGGCTCCATATTCACAAGTTTCCCAGAGGGAATCTAGTGATTTTTATTTTTTATTTTTTAACCCATCCATCAACTCTTTAATGGGCTGTGAAATTGTTTAGAACAGTTGTTTTCCTGCCTGTACTTGTTGGGTCAACCCGACTGCAGCCCCATCTCCACCCAGTCCATGTTCATAATTAATGAAATAAAACAGCAATGAAGGGCTTGCATGGATAACTGGGTGTAAATTCATTCCAGGCACTGCCCTGGCACTACAACACACAGCTTCTCGTGCTTTGTGTGCGAGTCTGTTCTTTTTGTGGACTGATGTGATCCAGACAGACAGAGGTGGATATCTGTCTGTATTCTATCTGCATGTCCACGTGCCACTTCAGCTGCTTAAAAGCTGACATTAAAATCACACAACGCAGCCACGTCCTCCAGACTATGTTTTCTTTGGATCCCAAGAGTACAATTTAGATCAAAGCACTGGGCAGAGGGGTGTAGTGTAGCACACACCCAATGGAGCTCCTGTTTACCCACTTTTTGATCTGCAGAAATTAAATTTACCACCTTTGCAGGCTAAGAAAAGACCTCCTGACAGATAAATATACATACAACTCATCATCACATTGCTAAATGGGCAAAAGCTGAATGCAGATTATGTTGTAAAAGAAGAAAGAAAAAAATATTTCTTTACCACAAACTGGCACCTGTTAACCTCATGTAATGCTATTTTCAGGCAAGCAAACAACTTTCTGTCCACCTTGCATTTGTAGTTGAACAGGAGAGGGCTAAACACACAGCCCTGAGGGGCTCCACTGTTCACTACTGGAGTGGAGGAGTTGTGACAATCTGAACTGTCTGCACATCAGTTTCACGGGGAGGTTGCTGTGCTGAAATCAACTAGTAGCATTCTTTATGTAGGTGCTGTTTTTCTCAAGGTGTGTGAAGACTGAGTGGAGGGCAGTGGGGATGGCATCTTCTGTGGACGGCCCAAACTGGCTGAGATGCTTTAATTCTGACAAGATCTTTTTTTCTTCTTCTCTATTTTCATAAATATCTCTGTTAGGTCATGGTGTCCCCTCCTTTTCTACAGGGGCACTGGCTGCCAGTTATTGAGCACCATAAACTGCTCTGAATTCAGTTTCTAGTCTGAGAAATCCTCAGATACATGGAGCCTGTTTACAGCTGGATATCTTCTTTGAGAAAAACACAGAATACTACTGGAGGTGTTTTGTAGCTTCAAGTGTGTGTGAAGCTGCTGCAGGGCCTTTATTCAACAGGCCAAGAATGCCTCAGCAGTGATTAGTAGTTTTAAAGCAGAATCAGAGCAGGCATGGAGCTGTTGACAGAGATAAAGGAGCATGTCTGTGCTCTGGAAACAGCAGATCTCAACATGATACCACTGCACTGACCCCTTATTAATGGTGGTGGAGTACACGCACACATGCACTTGAACACACAAGGTTCTTGGAAGTCCTGCTTGTTTATTAAGCCTTGCCCCTTGCCTCTAATGTGCCAAGATATGTGTTTGGACAGGCAAGTCTCGTTATCCACATATGGAAGGAGTCTAAGGTGTGTGTGTGAGCTTTTGGTTATGTACATAATGAATAATAAAGGCAAAAGAGAGCAGTGGTTTTACCTGCAACTACAGTAAGATTACCATTGATGTGGACCATTGGTGGTACATAAATTAGACCACACAGCTCAGGTTCACAAAAAGAATGCCTGTGTGTCTGCGCATTTTTAAATCCAACAGTGATCCAACAGACCTAAGTGTCATTACACATTCGCCAACAGTGGTCCGTAAGCCAGCAGGACATTTTGGAGGTCTACGGTTGGTCATGCGTAAAATCATGTCTAAAAGAAAAATCATTTATTTTAACTGTAGCCAACGTGTGTGACTGTTAACTCTGTTTAACAGGCTACATGCTGAAGTAACCGGTGTCCTTATAACATATTTTTTTATTATCTTTTGGTTAAACAATACATAAATACATAAATAACAAATTTAAGTTGATGTCCTAACTAGTTCCATGCTTCACACTATATTAAAATGAAGGGCTATCAAAAAGGCAGAGTGGGGAATAAAAAGTATTTTAAAACAAAAGATGAAAAAGTCATGTTAAAGTTAGAAATAAAAGGGTCAGCAGTGAGATAATTTTGTTTTCATTTAAAATAATCAAAACACATCTCTCAGACTTTTCACTAGACCTTTAACATTTAGTTCACACTGCAGTGTGGAGTGGACAAAAAGGAAAAATGATAATTTCAGCTTACATTTTCCCTTTAATTCTTATTCATCTCTCTCTTGCACTCCTTTTCTCTCTCTTGGTCTAGAGTAGCTGTCAGACCTGTAGATCTTGCACAGGGATTATTTGCAGGACGCAAACAAAGTATTTAGTCAATTTCTTACTCATACACACAAACACACACACACGCTTTCATATCAGGACACAGCATAGTATGTGTCCTATCATCTACTCCCAGGAGACTATGCTTCTTAATATTCAACCATTAAGGCAAAGGTTTTACGCTGTGTTACCATAGTGTGTCCTTTGTGGTGTGTGTTGAATAAAACATGTGGCTCTGCTGTTGATGGGTTTCATCTCTCAACTGTCTGCCAGCTGTCAATCATTTCTCCTGGCTGCTGTCACAGCATCAAGCCCTGTCCTGTCTGCCTTCCACTGATGTGTATTTGGATGTTGATTTTCCTATTGAAGCTAAAAATAGGCATTACGTATATAAAGGCTTTTTTAGGCATTATTAGTCCCATTTTATTTCAGTAGTTTTCTGGCAATAAAAGTATGTTAGTAAGCCCATTCCATTCATATTTTTTACACCCACTACAGCAGCTACAGCTGAGGTCCCAGGTGTCTGGACCTTGGTAACTTTTACCACAGGCCACTCATTTTCTCTTGTTCTGTTTTTGTGAATCAAAGCAGTTTTTGTAACTGGCATCATTCTAAAGAACAACAGCACTAATTTTAGCAGGCTCAATTATAAATGTTGGCAGAACTACTCAGTTTGCGAAAACACTTTGTAGAAAAATTATTCATGCCTTTTGTACAGTAACCACTATAGAAACTACAATTTATAAGAGTTATTTAGAGTCAACCTTAAACTCTTTCACTGAGGGGAAGATATGCAGGGAGTCAATAGCTGTATTTCCATCAATGTATTGCACATTTGGAAGTATCACATTAATAAACGTCCTCAATTCACGAAAAGGTCTTGACGCTTGTCCTGAGGTGACTTTTTTGAAAAACATTTAAGGTCTTAATGGGCAAGGGAAAACATTTTTCAGACTAAATTCTGACATAGTGAACATTTAAATCTCATGACTGACGCTGTTTGCGCTCCGACAGTCTCCTCATCACTCCCATGGCTCTATAATACATCCATGATCGCTGCACACAGATCTGATAAAACCTTACTCACATTGATACATGAAGAAAACAAAAATGTCATATTTCTATCCTGTTTTCTGCATCGTTTTTCACTGTTTGAGGTTTGACTGGGGCTCTTTTTATCACGTCATCTGACTGGAGGAGTGGTACCTCTGACTGCTTATCTCAATAAACCAACTCCTAATATCTGCATGGAACCAAGCATTCATTTGCATTTTCTATACTTGAAATTTGCATTATATTTGGGTGGAAAGACAACTGAGTGTTTGGTTCTGTGGCAACCAACAGTCACTTGGTAGCCCCAGTAAAGTGATCTTTCATGGTATCACAGTTAATGACTACTTTTCCAAATATAAGATTGTGTTGTTTGTTTGATGGGATGGTTACATTCTATAATAATAATCTAATAATACAGCTACCTTGCTTATATTAGTTGAATTGATCACAACTTACTGTTGATCTAATTTGACTTTACTATTTGTCTTATTAAAACAACTAAGGCAGTCAAATCACAAATTTGCATTTAAGTATAGGTGGCTACTGCTTTGGACTGCCGGAAATTGTAACATTTTCGCACTACACCCCTCACAGCCCCCATAAAACTGGCTACGGCCCTGCCTACACCTCTAGGAAGGTCATTCTCAGGGAACCACCGTCTTTGTTCTGTGGGAATGTAGTAGCAGAGGGAAATTGTTGTAATAATAAAATAAGAGTTTTTCTACTTTTCCAAGAAGGTGAGTCATCCCTCCTCTCACAATACAAGTGTTCACTGTATTGCATTATGATCTCTTACATGTGTGTTATGAGTGACATTTCAGACTGATCCTATCTGAAACAGCTTTCACACAGACCTGAGAAACTTCATATCATTATATCAGAGGACTGCCTGGTCTGGCTGATCTGATTATTTCAGAGGAGAATATCACCTCCACACATCACGTTAACACCAGGCCCTGTTTGTCTTCTCCAGCTGGCCCAGGCTTTGACTGCCTCGCTCCTCATATATTCACCAGCAGCAGCCACAGATTTAACTCCCCGTGTTTTGAATTAATGTTGGTGGTAGAAATAAAGATAAAGGAATTGATTAAATCTCTTCATATGTTCTCAGCCAGCGGTGCGTAGTTACATAGAGGTGATTGTGTGGATGCTTGCAGTGCAACAAGATTTTCAATACAACCCCTATCCATTATTTAAAACTTAAGCAAAAGATAGCAAGAATATTCAGCTCGCCAGCTGTGCTATGACCTTAGGTTCCCTGCATCACTGGGCACTGGCTGATCAGTATATGTGTGTGTGTGTACACTAGTTGAAGTCGAGGATGGGATTTTACTCAACAACTTATCTTTATAAGCTGCAGTAAACCAGCCTTGACCTGCCTTGAAGAGACGCCAACACACCAAAGAGTTTAATTGGACAGTACTTATATACCCAACTCAGTATCACACCAAGGTGATGTATTATACACGCCCTTGTCCACTGTTGGGGTACAATACCGTAGAAACTGCTCTAATAATAGCCCGGGCGTTTAAATGTTGTGTTTTCTGAGCTTTGGTGTGAGACTGGGCTATACCATGATGTCCAAAAGCTGTCTTCATATTAAATTATTTATTAGTATTATTAGAATTTTGGTACACTAACCCTTTAAAATTCAGCAGCGCACTCTGAGTCAAACCTTTAGTATTTTGTATTCATACTTGGTTAGGACCCATAGGATGCTGTAGGGAGTTGGTTTTCTACAGCTGACTGAAAATGTTCCATGTTCCTCTCTGCTACCTCTAACACAGGCCTTAAACACAGAGTCTGTCTTTTTGCGAGTGTGTGATTGCCCACCTATGGTGAAGGAGATGACAGGGAGAAATCTCCACAGATTGCAGTACAAAAAGTACAGCAGTGTGTGCGTATGAATATAGGCAGGCCGTGTGAAGAGCATGCAGTTTGCTGTAAAGTTAGTTTCCCTTTTCGTCGGGAATTGTGTTTTGCTTCGGGCAGGCAAGGCTTCAATCAAAATAGGATTATTGTCGAGGCATCTCTTTGAAGTGTCGCCTTGAAACACGTGTCTGATACAAACGTTTTCCTAAGCGTTTATTGCTGGAATGGTTGTGCTGCTAAAGGCGGCAGACTTTTGGTGAGGGCATTAGCATTTGTCGATACAGAGGATGATGGCTCAGACATTTGACAATAATCCATTGAGGGAGAGGACCATACAATTTTCTCCCTGTGGTAGATTCCAATTACCTTCTATTTGTCTGATGCAGATATTTCCTCATTCAAAAGTCAATGCACAGCCATAGGATAATAGCCAGCTCAGTGTTGAGCTGCTGCCACCTCTCCTCTCTATAAAAGGTTTTTGTCAATAAACTGACTGAGTCAAATGGAGGCCTCTACTCCTCCAGCTCATAATTCATTCTGATGTCAAATCAATGGCTTGTGTATGATGGCAGGCGTTAATGTGTGTGCGATGTGTGTGTGTGTGTGTGTGTGTGTGTTGATGGTATTATAGAAGCTGGCTGTAATCCTGTTGTATGTGAGAACAGAGTAGGTGTGTATTAGCAAATTAGTCAGCTATTAAGATGATGGAACTGCTTCAACTCCAGGTCCTGGTAGCCCATGGCTCATAAAGGATGAGACACACAGACAAAGTGTTGATGTCAATAACTTTCAGTCGTAACCTCAATAATAAGGTAGAAATTCATTGCAGCAGGGGCAGAGTGGAGGCTTCTAGGGCTCTGAAGATAGACTGGAAAAGGGGCGAGGTCAGGGTCGGAGTACGACACGCAGTAAAGGGCCACAGGTTGGAACCGAACCCGGGCCACTGTAGAAAGGAGTACATGGGGCTCACGCTCTACTAGGTGAGCTACCATGCCTCAAAATTTAAGGGAGCCAAAGTTGTATTACTGGGGAAGGTCCACCCTAACAGTGTCATGGGGGTTGTTGTCTCGTGTGTGTCATGTTTTATTCAGTTGTGTCACCACAGTAAACTTATTGACTATGGACATAACAAAGGTAAACATTAATTCTGTGAACTCAAGCATAGTTGAACAAAAATGGGTTTCAGGATTAGTGATGCTGTTTTAACATGAAATTCCCATCCTATGTTATGTAACTTAAAGGACCAGTGTATTGGATTTTAGTGGCATCTAGCAGTGAAGTTGCAAATTGGAACTAACTGAACACCGCTTGCATCTGTATTTGACAACCTGGGAATGAGAACGGGCTGTGCAGGAGGAACTATGGTGACTGCAACAAATGCGAATAGCCCTACCTAGAGCCAGTGTTTGGTTTGTCCGTTTTAAGCTACTGTAGAAATATAGTGGTTCAACATAGCTGACTTTATGCGTATTTAGATAAAAACAGCTCATTCTAAGCTGACAAAAATACAATGATTCCTATATTCAGGTGATTATACACTAATGAAAACAGTACCTATGAACTTTATATTCATGCTAATAGTAATAGTCCTCTAAATGTATACACACTGGACCTTTTACATATAATAACATCAAAACCAGTCGATGAGGAAAATCTTCATCCTTGAGCATCTTTGTTTTTAGTACAGAATTATTAAGACAGTTGGAAACAATTAGATACAAAATAGGATGTAACCCTGAATCTCTCAGCACCCAAATCTGGAGCCTTTACAGTACTATACAGTCACATAAGATTATAATAATACACATTCTAATTTCATTTATACTTTTTTAAAATTGCAATTGTCAAGGCCTTTAAATTATCTTGAGGTATTAAATTGTCAAATGTTGTCTTATCCTCAACGCAAAACAAACAAGACTCTTCTTGAAACATTAAATGCATGCCTTTATCCATAATTCCTAAATACTAAACATACTTTAGGCATCTCCCTGCACCCATTTTAATTTGCTGTTCATGTAAACTCAACACTTCCTCCATGTCCAATCTTGATTAATTCAGTATAATGGGCATTTCNNTCAGTACAACAGTCATGTCATACTAACCACTCTGCTGCTCTCTCTTTTTGCTCTTTAACACCAGTTGTGTTTTCATTCAATAAATACTTCTAGTTCAACACTTGCTGCACAGATGTTTTATGTTGAAAGTTTTCCAGTGGTTCAAAAGGTTTAATCTGTCGATTAAAAAGAACAGTAAAGTAATGCAGTAGGAATTAAGTATTGAATTGTAATTTAATTAAGTGAAAGCCACTACTGTGATTGCTATTATGTGAGACTGAAGCAATTTAAAAACGTTTCCCATCTTGCTCAAGCTCATCTGCGGCTGCTGGCTATGATTGAACTTGAGTCACTTACTTAGGAAATTACCAATGATAAAATGAAATCCTTTTTTTTCTAAACAACAACAGTTATTGGATGCTGCCGTCGCCAAGAACAGTTGCTGCTCATGGTGGAACAGTTGGCTCTTAGTGTAAATAATGTTATAAGAGTACCGTCTAGACCTGCTCTATTTTAAAAGTGTCCTGAGATAACTGAATTGGTGCTATACAAACAAAATTGAATTGAAATTGAATTGATGTGTACTGTAATGTACTTCTTATACACACTGAAATATAGTTGCTTGTCCTACGGAAGCGAGTCAAATTCACGTCCATGAGTGCACAGCAGACTGCAGAGTTGAAGTGTTCAGTCTCATAGTGATACCAGATAAGGTCAATTGTTTCATGAGTGACTCAACAGAAGCTGAAAATCTTGTTTATGCTGACTTCTTGCAGTTCAACTTCTTGCTTGCTACAGTGATGTTGAAGTGTACTCCAGGGTGTATGAGTACACCATGACATCACTGTAGTGTGGTTACAGGTGCAACAGAATTCACTTCTGACCACAGCCATTCGTGAGGCAGGGTGGGCTCAGAGATGACAGACGTTCAACCAGAGACGGCAGTAAAACAACACTGTTACTTTTTATAGTAATGGTCATTATTTGACAATTTTTTTTGTTTTCCAAAATCAAAATCATTGGCAGCTTTAAATTCGGGAAACTTTTAAAGTACAGCCAGTGTGTGACTGACAGTTGAAAACTGTGGGTTTGTTTGGAAATCAAGCATGAAATATTAGGTTACTGAAGGACGCACAGCTTCCATCTATTCTCAACATCAACAGGGCTGACAGGTATCCCACCATGCATTTTGCAAGGGCAGTCTTGTAGTCAGAGAAAACTACCCCCTTCCCCTAAACCTTCATTTATCATGAAAAACAATAATGGGAAATCATGGAAATATTGTCAATATTGACAATTTATTTATTTATTTATAGATTTTGTTGGACCAAACTCAGAGAGATAGATGAAGTTTATTTGATTTTGTGAGAGGCTGTTGCATCATTATCATTATGCAAGATGATACAATGGGATTTTCTTAATTTGTGCATGAAATGCTTTTGTAGTTTAGCCAATAAAACCAAGTCGTTACAGTCAGTTACACACTATACAAAATACTTTCACAATGCCCTTGCAACACTGTAAACCACATCTTGACAGCATCTTATGAGGTTTTTTTTAAAGAATATGAAAGTCTGGAAACGAGAGACAAGCAAGAAATGTAGGCTATTAGTCAGTGGTGTGACAAAACCAAATTTTTTAAATGCTGCGGATAGTTTGGTCATGCTAGAGACGCTGTCTGAATCTGGTACAAACCTTCCTGCCGCAACAGATCAATAGGCCTGCAGACAAATTACATATTTTATTATGCAGCATATTATAGAAAGCCATCTGTATTTGCAATAATTAAAACAAAAGATATTATGGGTGAATGGAATTGCATAAATTGGATGACTGTTACAACCAGGGGCAGAGGGTGGATGGCCATTTTTTAGTTGTACAAAACCTGTACTCTAGGCAAAGATCGAAAGGAAGTTCATTTGTATGTATATCATCCGAAGTTGAACCCCCACCCCCAATGTGAAGTTGGCCCGGGCAGGGTCCTGGTTAGTTGGCTGATGAGTGTTGATTAGGATATTTCTTACTAATTACTAATTTTACAGGATGACCTTTAGACTCTGTCAAAGTGTGCCCACATAGGTTACCTGCTAAAGAATAAAGCTTCATTAAACTATGGGATTTCTATTCATCATGCAAATCAGATCCCTCCTGTGCAGCATGATTATCAATTGAATGTCTTGATTGCGATGCATAAGACAGAGCTATTCCCTTGATTGACACATCCTGAACTATAAAGGAGCTCTTTAAAGTGCATACAGTTTACTTTGAAGTATAAAAGTTATGGAATCATAACCTCTTTTTGCAAAGTTTCATCTATCTTGAATTAGGAGAGGAGTCAGTAGTACAGTCAGAGCTCTAAGGGTAATGGCAGGGTAACCAATGGGTATTTTGGGGCTCAGTAGCCAAAACATTGGTATCTTGGTTATTAGCATTAGTTTTCCATTGTTGTGTGCTTAAGATAACATGTGCAAGTATAGTTGTCTACTGTTAATGTTCGTTCATGTTTTTCACTCTAAAAAGCATCTACAGTATTTCATTGTATTTAGCATGAACAAGAGATTTCTGTTCGTAAATATAGGTGTTAATAATCATAAGGTCGCAGCTTTAAGTAACTGTCAGTGAATTTAAGAATGTCCTTACTTGGAGGATAGGAGAATTTAAAATTAATGTCTTAAAACCCAGCAAAACCAGCATGTTGGCATATTGCATGTTGACACATCAGTGTCGACTTAAAGGTCCCCTCCAGACATCTATTCAGACTTATTTCCTTCTACCTCATTAAAACTTCCAGAATCTCTAAATAGGCAAATGTTGTTCATTTCTAAAGTTTTCCTGCTGGACACAAGATGTCTCCTACTTCACTGTACAGTCCATTNNTTCAAGTTTCTACATCACACTGTACAAGTTGCATACTGGACCAGGACTGACTTCCTAACTATTGTGATGTCATAAATCCTGCTGGTAAGCCCCGCCCCTTAAAATCAGATTTTCAATGAGCACAGAGAAACTTTCTGGGTGGAGGCAATGTCTGACTGAAGATGGAAATGGAGTGTAACGAGTTGACAGTTGTTCTGTCTTATATCAGGCAGTGTTCACTGATCTTCTCCTGTCTGTCTGTCTGTCTGTCTGTGACACACGGATTGCCTTTGGCTGGAGGCAAGGTGATCTTCACACAACACTAGACAGAATACCTCTACTGGTTACTCTGCCAGTAATGACTGCTTTGTCTGATCCTTATGCTTCCAGATTCATACCTTAGAGGACATGATGATGCTGATGAGGAGGATAATAATAAATTGGCCCAGATTTGCATAGGTTATCGGCAACATCTACTGGGTCAACACTGAGTCGCTGTGTTTGGCTAACATCACTGCCAAAAGTAATATGATCACTTGGCTTTTCTCTATATTGCAGCAGTGATTAGCTATTTCTCCATTACACCATTAAAATTAGAAAATCAAAGCCGAGGGAGCTGCTATCAGTAACATTACTCCATTTTGAACCAAACTAAAGTTGTATTTTTTGGTAGGGGAGATTGTTTCTTATAATTGAAAAAATAATTTGTCACACTACCCATTAGGAAATGTAATTATATATAGCCCTGTTTTGCCACAAACATTTGAAGGGGACTGAGTTTAAGGAAATACTCTGTTTGTCTGTGATCATTCAGATGTGTGTGAAGCCCTGCTGTGGGCATCTCTGTTTGCATTTGAGAATCATTCTCACTGAAAGCATCTTAATTTGAATCCTCTGAACCAATCATCATCACTTACAAGCTTTCCAAACACACCAACGGATCAATTATGCATGGGAGCTCAATGGGCCAGATGAGAGTTCCAAATCTGTCTCTAATGGAAATAATTTGTTATTTACAAGTTCAGAAATCATCCCTGTGTGCTTCTCTGCTGTAGAAAAGACCAAGGCCCTGCTGTTGATGCTAATTCTCCGTATTGGGTTGCCAGTGGGAGGGCAGACATTTATTAGCATAAAGGAGAGTCTTTTTGTTGTACTTGTAAATATCCTGCCGTCTCTTGATTTACTGTCACATTCGAAGGACCTTAAACATTGGTCAAGCTAAATAAGCGCCACCCTAGTGTGTTAAATCCCTAATTTGTTCTGTGGCAGACCGCTTGTGATTTAACCAGTTTACCAGTAGTTTACTCTCCTTTAAGGCTGATCTAATGGGAGTAGACAGCTACAGAAACATCAAAGATTGATAAAATATGCTTGTACTACAATGTGCTCTGAGCTAAATGCTAACATTAGCATGCTGACATGTTCACAGTTACAATCAAGTCCCCAGAAAGTGCACCGTTCTTTGAAGTAAACCTATGAATACATTTTAGGGTCACAACCCCCACGATAAGTCACTCAGCCCATAGAGCATGTATGCATTCTTCTAGGTAATTTTTGATTTTTATTTATGCGCCACTGCCTCCAACTCTGTATCCAGTTCTCTTTTATCACATCCATGATTACAATGCTAACATGCTGACGTTCAGCAAGGCTACGGTAAATGGTAAATGGACCTGCCTTTCTAGTTTTCCAACCACTCAAAGCGCTTTTACACTACATGCCACATTCACCCATTCACTCCAGTGATGGTAAGCCCGCATCCCCCAAACCAGAGAAGCTAACTCATTCATCACCCTTTTACAACAGCCAAAATGCAGCAGCATCAGGAAGCAAGTTCAGGGTTGCAGTATCTTGGCTCAAGGATACCTTCCGACACCGTGGCAGGAGAGCCCCGGGATCGAACGCAACCAACCTCCGATTAGTGGACGACCCGCTCTGCCACGACCCGCTCTGCCACAGCCCAGGTACAGTCACAATCTGTGTGTTGAAGTGTTGAGTGCACCTATAGTACCACAGTATTAGCCACTCAGAATTGTCACCCAGCTAGCTGCCAGACGGATATCCATTAATTCCATTCAGATAAGAAAGGGTCTGTCACGGGCCAGCTGGAAATTTTAGGCGGCTCGTTTCCTAATGTAACCACTGTTCCTACAGTGGCAAGTTTACAGGTCACATGATCAAATGTTAGATTGACTTTATGAATAGTATCTATTTTTTTGTTTTGTTTTGTATGGCAGTTAGCCAAACATCTATCTAAGTAGTATTGCCAATAACATGGATGTAGTAAGTTGTAATTAGCGGGGCATTAGGCAATATAGGTGAATAAACACAATTAGTTTGTGTTTTGAATGATTTAATTTGCTTATTTGAAAACATTCGAAACATCTTTCAAAACTTCTTAGAAAAGGTTGCAGACCAAGCTCATCTAGTCTACACTGTAAAAAGAAAAATTGTAAAAAATAATATTCTGACAGTTGGGGCACCAAATAAATACTGTAAAAAAACAGAAAATAACTGACAGTAATAGAATATACAGTTTGGCTTTTATGTTTAATTAAAATAAAAAATTAAAGAACGAATACTTTTTTTTGGTTAAATGTCCCTAATTTATATTAACAGTATTAAAGCTAAATCTAACAGTTTAATCTGTTAAATAAACACTAAAAATCTGCAAAAATTTATTTTGTATATCCAAATGTATTTATATTACTTTTATGTTTTATAAATAAGCAGTAATTTTATTATTATTTACAGTTTACATTAGAAATGTAAATTCACTGAAAATAATTTAATTCACTGTGTTGCTCAAAGGCAGCTACCGGCAGCTTTTAAGGTGGAATGTTTTCTTGCATGTGACTTAATGCATTAGTTGATGTCGTGAATCAATCAGTACACCTTTAATGTCAATATGACAACATTAACCATCATATTTGTTTTTATTGGCTCTGTCATGACATACGCTTTAGCACTTCTCCAGTCATTAGTCTGGGGATCATAAATGTAAAAAATCACAGCAATCCATCCAACATTTGCCAACAAATTGCAGGCCCTGCTGCCAATGTGACAAAATATGAATAATTTGTCTCAGAGCCCAAGATGTATTTAGATTCCTCGCTTTGTCTGACTAACTTTAAAACCTAAAGATATTTAATCATTGTAAACAGGGAAAAGCAGCTATTTGTCATACTTAAAAAGCTATAGCCAGCAGATTTATCAGGCAATGCCAGTAGGGCATTTTAGACCATAAGCAAAGTGGAGCTGGGTTAGCTGTTATCATTGGGCCCATCGCCAAGGTGGGGTTGACATGCCCCCCATTACCCACCCCTCAGCCTCCTAAAATGAAGTTGGTCCTGAGGGCGGTCCGTCAGACAGAGTTGCGGGTAGCAGAGGTGCTGATGCTGCTGCAGGAGCCCCCCACCCCTAGGATGATAATGTACTGTATATTAAGTGGAATTTTTGGTCTTTTTGAACTCCACCTCTCCTTGTCCTTGTCACCTGCAATATCTAAATTATTGGGAGCATCAGAAGCTTTCCAGATGGTTGCCTATAATGTTTTGTGTCCTGAAGTCGTTGTGTGTAGGCCTACCGATCTGTCCCGAAGGTTTAGACTTGAGGAAATTCAGTTCTGTTCAAGAAGTTTCCTCTGGTCTGGAGTGCATCACATGACCTGGTATGTATGTTGCCAGCTCTTACACTTGTGGTGTGAGACACCTGCTTTCAGCCTCTGTTTCACACTACCCAAACAAATCTCAGGCCAAATAAGAGCAAGCCACGAAGCCACTTCTTCATGAGAAAACATAGTTGCACAGGTTAAATAGACTTCCCCTGCACACAGTAGAAAATCAGGCCTTTTTCCACATTTCAGCACCTAAATTGGTCCATAAACATTACAAATTGCATCATTCACTCTGCTCTACGATTTCACATATTTTACAAACTGAAATTTCTATAAAAATATAACATTTAAATGTTGCTGAATCATTAATAGGCCCACTGGAGTTCTGTTTGTGGTTTACAGCTGTTTGTAGGTTTTTAGGATCACACATGGTCCTCTTCTGGTACACCCTGGAGACTGTAATGGCTGGGCAGTGGATTGCTGTATAACCATGTGGGCAGCCATGTTTAGAAAAGGGCCGTCCACACCAAGAACCATATAACGATAACTATAAATATATAATTTTAAAGATCCCTCTAATTCAAGTGGATAATGACAACAACAGTGGAGATTTGAACAATATTGCAGTATATAACTTATTAAATGCTTATATAATGTATTTTTAGGCTGCAAATCACACATAAACATCTTCTTCTTTGGTTCTCCATTGAAATCGGATAATGAAATCCATTCCTTTAGCAATGAGTTCTTTGGTGGCTGAACAATCCTATCCTATGTGGTGGTAGTGGTAGTTGTGGCAACCATGGTGTCATTGTCTAGGCTCTCTTCTCCTGTCTTCTGGTTGTCCTCTCCATCTCCAGTGTACAATCCCCATCCCTACACAGCTGTCACCTGTGGTACAGTCAGCAGCAGCCCTCTCCAGGTCATCGGGTCTGATCTTCCATTTCCTCAAGGAATTATTTAACTGGTCCTTCTTCTGCCCTTCTGCTGAGCATAAACCATGATTTATCTGGCTGTGTGACACTTAGCCGTAGCCGACGGGAGCATCTTTATCACCCATCCCAACCACTGCAGCTGGTCCTGGGTGATCATGGGCTCAGTTCTTCTGCAGTTTTAGTAAGTATTTCAGCGTGAGGCACACGATCACGCCAAGTTCCATAATAAAATTTGTTGTTTTGTTTCTCGGTGTAACGTACACCAGTAACAGCTCATCCATATACAGTTTCTGAAGCTGCCAACACAACTGGAGCATGTAGCACGTTGGGGCCACTGTTTACACAATGTTATAGTTCATCAGTGCACATCAATACATAGTTCTTTTTTAGCGACAGTCCTTGTCATATATATACTGATCAGCCATAATAAACCATATTTTCAGCACCTGGGCACCCTGGTGGTCAGAATGTTCTGCAGCCCCATACCAACAAACTGTGATGCACTGTGTGTTCTGACACCTTTCTATCAGAACCAGCATTAACTGTTTCAGCCAGTTGAGGGCTACAGTAGCTCGTCTGTTGGATCGGACCACATGGGGCCAGCCTTCACTCCCCACTGCATCAATGAGGCCTCTGCCCCCCCCAGACCCTGTCTCCGGTTCTTTTTCTTCCTTGGAGCCACTTCTTGATAGGTACTGTAGTCTTTGGGGGGAGAGGGGCTCTGGGACTCAGTTCTCCAAAACTGCCATAGTATGGGGTGGTGGGGGTTAACCAGGGGGGTTCCCAGGTGGTCATAATGTTATGGCTGATTATGGTGCGTGTGTGTGTGTGTGTGTGTGTGTGTGTGTGTGTAGGTTTTTCTGAAATGACCAGAGTTGAGCTGCTTGAAGCGCAATGTATTGTTGTCATAATGTCCCCAGAATACACAGCAAATTAGTCCTACAGATGATAATCAAGAACTTGACAGCTACCAGATCCTAGACACAGTCATAGCTCGACTCTGCTGTAGGTCTGCATTTCCCTCCACTAATGTGTAATTGGGTCATATCATTATGATGCTTTTTCACAAGGCATTTTTAGGCATGACTGTCAATTGCTCTCACACGAGCACTGAACACACACATACAGAGTTGACACTTCAAAAAGAGACCACGCAATCCAAGCTGTCTGAAGGGCCTACTTAAAAACTCTGCCTCTGTAATTACAGATGTTCAGTAGATGAAGCCCTCAATCATGTGGTAGGTCAAGGACTACAGGGAGCCTTCTGAGGATGCTTCTATAGCTGCATTACACACATATACACGCTGGGGTGGTGTATGCCAGAGTGGGGAATATTTTGCCAGAGCAGTGATGAATAACAGCTGAGATATTTTTTCTTCCCATATGTCTTCTGTTGCACAAGTCACTGGCAGCTATCAAACACCATGCTCTGTGAGTGGGATCGATGTGTTCCTATTGACCTCAAATGTTGGCAGCTGTAAGTGCTTGCATTCGTACAAGAAACATTCTTGTCATAGTTTACTATTATGGCAAATACAATTGACCCTGGCATAGTGGCTCTATTAAAAACAGCAGTTTTTGCCCAGTCAGAGCCATCACATATTGAGCAAACCTTTTAAATAACCTGATGCTGGGCAGACCACTACTGAAAACATACTGTACTATCTGATGAATTATATGTTCAAATACCTGATGTCATTTTACCAGTTTATGTGTAGCCCGGAGGGAACTTCTGCAGTTGCAAGTTTGGGATGCATTGTGTCCCAGCCTGTGGTGAACTTTCCATTAGCTTTATGAACAATGTAATAGGAGTTATTGGCAACTTGCTATAGTTAAAAGCGGGGCAAGATTAGCTTCCTTTAAGAAATATGGCATATGAACAATTCCTTATGTGTCATTAAAAACACATAACTCTAGAAACACAAGATAAAATATGTCTTATGTCAATTCGGCATCAAAATAATCTATTTCTGTTTAAGCTTTACAATTTGTCACCTCAGCTCATTCAGCCTCCATTGGTTAGCTGTGCCCTTACAGTCTGACAAGACTAAGGGAATGAGAGGGAAACCATTTTAAAAAGAAAGATTTCTCACCAAAATAAATGCATGTTGGTGGATTAGATATCAGATATATCCATGGCTGAACCCATTTGTGCAAGTAAGGCAGGTTCTGTCACTTTTAAGTTTGTTTGAGATTTATATATAACAGGAGTGTAAGTTACAAATGGCTTTTCTAGAACCTGTGCAACAAGGTCCTTTATGCTCAGTATCTTTTAGGAATCGAATGTAAGCACAGAAATCAGATCAGAAATTATCTTTTGGCTAAGTGCAAGTATAAATCTAAGAACATTTTTATAAAGGCTCCAGGTGTTA
Source organism: Morone saxatilis (assembly GCF_004916995.1). NCBI lineage: Eukaryota > Metazoa > Chordata > Actinopteri > Moronidae > Morone > Morone saxatilis. The sequence continues at coordinate 29,548,186 of NW_023339663.1, forward strand.
CAATTAAGAGTGTGCAAAAACTAGTTAGTAAGTGCTAATAGATAAATAGTCAAACAGATAAAAGTAACAGATAAACTGTTAAAAAGGTTAGGTAAAAATATACGTAAATGTTAAAATAAATCATCTAAAAATTGATAAATGGTTGAAACATACAGCTTGTGCCACAAGTAGTACAGATGCAAAGTTAAACAAACCAAAACACTTGACGGTTCAACTGTATGACAATATATTCAAATAATTTACAATTTTATATAATTAATGGTGTTCAATAACATTCAGTTTAAAATCACTTAAAATGAACACATTTGGAACATGATTGGTGTGGTTGATGAAGGGTACTTGAGTTCATCTGACAGAATGTGGAGGTACATCGAAAGAAATGTTGGGAACCACTGAACTGACCAATAGTTCATGGAGCCTGCGACACTGTGTTTGCCACATGGACAGTAAAGCATATGGACTGCAGTTACATATATGGGACCAGATGTTTGAACTAAGACTGGAACTGGAATTTTCTATTTTTCTTATTGTTAGAAGATCTCATGTGTCATGTGTTTTTAAAAAGTCAGTGTGAACATGAACCAGACCAGAACTAAAAGGGAACATTGTATAATTTTTCCTTAGTCTGGACCATTGACAGTATACACCCATCAGCCATAACATTATGATCACCTGCGCACCAAACTCATATCAAACTGTCAAACTAGGCAGAGCTGATCAAATATGGATCCAGATTCTGTTACTGTGTTGACTATTTCGTGCTGGAAATATTTTCAAAAACAGCGCTTTTCTTTTCCTGCTATAGATGAGTTGAAACTGCGATGACCACAGCTCAACCTGCAGTATGTCACTACTGCTGGCTCCAAAATGTCATAGCGTCACAATAAGTTCACACTTGGTCTGGACCAAATTAACCTAACAAGTGTAAAGGCGATCTCAGACATCATTAGGATATCTACATGTATTCCATTTGTTTCCAGTCAAGATTTAGGCACAGTGATAATACAGAAGGCACTGCTGTACTCAGCTGAAATACAGAAAGCAGTTATGTCACACAGGCTTCAGGATAAGCCTGCTGAGCACCAGCAAGCCTTAACTACTGTTAGCCACGCATCCTTAAATGGTCCCTGAGGCAACACCAGAGGCAAGAGATCACATCAGCTGTGGCATCCTGCGCCCCCTGTCTCTGGTTCTCTCAACTCCTTCAGCAGAGGACGAGGATTTACAGTACATTCCTACTAATGGACAGTCATTTTCAAAAAACCTGGAAGAAAAAAAAGGAACCCATCCAGTTAAAGCGAGCTTCCAGCCTGCAGGGGCCTCTTAACGAAGAAAGGAACTTTGGCATTGACCAAGTGTTGACCACGGGTCCCCAGCCTCTTAAGCACTTACCAACAGCAAAACGATTAATGGAATTGAATACTTGTTATTGTTTGAGCCTCATTCATTCTTTCTCTGCTCAATATTAACCTGTCTGTTTTTCACACAATGGCAGAAAGAGAGATGAGTGGAGCAGGAGGCCTGATTATAAACAACAGTCTGGGTAATATCTCACAGGAAAAGACAACTCTGATTGGATTAGGAGCTCCAACAGGGTTTCTGAGCCTTCTCCCTCACTGTCTGCTTGAAAAGATATTTGTCCCCCGATACAGTTTCAATAAAACTCTCTAACAGCATGCCAGGTGAGGCTTTGTTCACAGATAAATGTAGTCACTGCTCTGTTCCAAAGAGAGACAAATGCATAATGAATGTGACTTTATTTCAGGTGCACTGATCAAAATGGAGAGCAGTGGTGAATACAGAAACCAGTCCTCTTTCTCTGTGTTTTTATAATCTCTGATAGTATTGTGTGCACACAATAGTGGGCTGATGTGGCCGAATGGAAGTAAATATGTTCTGCTGGTTTTCACGAATTTTGATAAAATTAGAACATTTTAAAACCAAAACAAAACAAATTTAGTGGGTTCTTCAGAGTCTTGTCACGATGGGGAAAACCCGTCTGAAATCACATTTATAGAGCATCGTAGGACACTACAACTCTGAATCCCAGACTAATGAGCAGCTACATCAATGAAATGGCCAAGACAGAAAGTGGACTGCAGAGTGGTCGGAGATAAACCTTCATCCTATTGATAATGCCCAGGCTGGAGGTTGGGTTTTAGAAGTGAGAGGACAGATTCATGTCAGCTGCAATAGAAAGAAATGTGCTCACACATACTTCAGACCAGGGGTACACAGTTTTTAAGGGATAACTGTGGGTCGATGAGGGGTGGAGTGATGAGGGGGACATGAAATATAACCCAAGAGATGAAACCTTTTTTAGTAAAACATTGTTTAGGGTCGTCTGCTTTCACTGATTGCGTTATGATTTTGCAGTCTACACGGCGTACTGTTAAATGTTACTCTGAGACAGATTTAGGCTATTAACCTAATTTTAGATGAGAGAGAAATATTTAGGAGAGACACATTTTATTCTTCTTTTTTATTTACATTTGCCATAATCCCTGTTAATGATCTTTTCATTTGAACCTGATTTGTGAAGCACCCTGTAAAGTATGAGCTCTATAGATTAATCAATGATCATCATTGTGACATTTACATGATGATATATGAATATTCCAGTGATTTATAGAGGCACGTGTGGCACATCAGAGGTATGGGCACTATAAGCCGTGCATAATGACAGCTGATACTGTTGGAGAACCTTGCAGATGTAACATAAAAATCTTGTACTCTTTCTTTCTTGCAGTTCCTTTCATATAATGATTAATGAGCAGTGGAGCGGACAGAAGTATTGATATGCAAACAGATGTTTTAGGGCATTTCTACTATTTATGGATACACTCCGCAATGATTGAGATTTCAGAACAGAATCCGGCATACGTGCGTCTTTATGGATCTGACAAAAATAATGTGTATGCCTATTCCTGTCTATGTCCATACACATGGGTTTAGTCATGAATCTACACAGAGTTTTACTATGCCCCTGTCCCAAAGTCGGGAAGAATTTTGGAGTAGATGGTGGATGATGACTTATAAAGCAGAACGCAGAATGGGAAAAAATAGAACTAGTGGCTCCCCACACTATGCACTTTGCTTTCCACAGTATTTGTTACATTTGAAATCAATAAGACTTGCAGCAACAATTATGGAAAATGGCATTTCTAGGAGTCCACGGTTCGCATTTAGACGGCAGTCTTTGTTTAGGGTATGGCAACAAAAGCACTTTTGAAAATATTGTGATTTTGGTTAAATGTTAAAAAAAAATCTAACACACACACAAACACACACACATCATGTATATAATCATGGACAAATAGACAAAATATTCTTAAGGGAAAAGTAACATTAAAGTAATCTCCTGCTTAAACACTAATTAAATCATCTCTCACCCTCACACGTTTTTATGTGCATAACAGGTTATAATAATACAACATGTCAACCTGATCTCTACATTCAGTCCACAGCATTGGAAACTCGCGTGTCTGAAGGCCTACTGGGAATAATAGAAAGACAGAGAACAAACACTGGAGCTACAAGCAGTCCTTGTAAAATGAAAGATTCAGGGTCAGTATACAAAAGCTTGATTGTTCTGGGAACAAAATGTACATCGGGTGACTACAGCAAAGCAAGGCTAATGATAAATAGCTCTGCTTTTGTGCTGCACACATAACTCTCCTATTTTCAGTTGCAGCACATTACATCTCACTCTCCTCACTTTATGGTTGCTTCCATCCCTCTTCCTCTGAGTTGGAGGTAAAGACTCTTGCACAGTGAGGATGCAAACATGGGCCCTGTCCTTCAAATGTAGTTCCACTAGTTCAGGCAAAAATAATCGTGTCTAGATCAGCGGTCTTTAACTAAAGTTACCCGGGGGCTATACTGTTCTCCAGGTTGAACTTTCTGTTCGAGGTTACTAATTACGAGTTACTAAGTAGGCCCTTCAGACTGGATTGCGAGTTCTTGTTTTGAAGTGTGTCAGCTCTGTGTGCTTGTGTGAGCGACATATACTCCTATCTTAAGTTGGCAAATGAAAGCAAAATAATAGCTAACTAGCGAGCTAATCTACATCATTAGCTAGCTATTAACCAGCCAGCTAACAATTGATGTAGATTAGCTAGTTAGCTAGTGTTTTTTAAATGTTTAAACTGTGTAACAGCAGTACATGAGACAGATAATCTGTGAAACAATCAGGTTCCTCTGGCTCCTCCTAGTGCTCCTAATGGCATTTGCAAGAATCCACCGGGCCTGAACGAAAACAACCAATCAGAGCCCAG
>NW_023339663.1:29552562-29555379 GCF_004916995.1 Morone saxatilis
TTTGTCAGACTGTCCAGCAGTGTCCAATTGAATTGTTACAAACCAGCTCTTGAGCCTGTGGTAACCTGGAGGTGAGGTTTAACACCTTTTTAAGTTGGTCTTCATTGGAGGAACAGTGTGACTCTGCTCAGGGCTATCCTCCATTAAATGGTGTCTGAACTTTAGCCACACCACTTATTTTAGGTTTCCAGACAGAATAAAATGGCTGGACTTGGAGGGGAGTGAGCAGCCTCTTGCAGATTTATGGTGATTTAGCTTTAAAGCAGCCTCCCTCCTGATCCTTTTCTTCTGCCAGAGCATCCTAAAGGAGAAGCTCTTACTGTCACACACAGTACAAGGGAGATAATCCGTGTTACCTCAGGTTACGCTGCTAGTACCAATTATGGTAGCTTGGCATACTATGTGTTGTGATGCATCAAGAGTGATGTAAGGCTCCTTGAGTGCTTGCTGTTCTGTGTGCTCGAGGCTTGAGAAAGAAGAAAAGCTTTTTTATCTGATTGAGAAACGTTGGATATCCCTCAGGTTAAAGGATTCAGTACAGAAAAAAACAACAATGAACTGTATATTGAAGCCTGCTTCAGGTACAAGCACATTGCAGTTCATTAGTACTATAAATATATACTGATATTTATTCCAAAATTGAAAAATAGTATGAAGTTTAACTAAACTACCGAAACAACACTGCGAAGCCAGATTAGACACCATTTGATTCAACCACAATGCCATATTCCGACATGATAAAATGCAAAAATGTGTCATCATGTAACTGTTATAATTCAAACTATTATTTTGTTGCACACTTTTTTAAATCGGGCGAATCGCATCCATGAATCGTTAGCTGGTGAACCAATGCAAATTGTGAATTTTTTACCATCTCTAGTATATACTGTGTGGGTTGGAAACTAGAGCCTGACCGATATGGGATTTTTGTGACTGATACCAAGTTTAGAGGGAGAAATTCACTGATCAACAATACGATGGCTGAATATAAGTGAATTTTGGAGCCTGGAATAAAAATAACTTTTGATATGGCGGGTTTGTACATGACTCTGCAAAGGTACTCAGAAAAGGATTTTTTCTTAAAATGATAACGTTATTAAATAATATGTAAGTTTATATTCTTTCACATGTTAAATAAGTTAACAAATACATTGTCAACCAATTGTAGCTGAACATTGCTCAAGAAGCTGCTTCTTCTTCCTTTTACTCTATTCTGTTTGCCACAGTATTAATAAGATCCACAGCGCACTCTGCTGGAAAAACGTTGCACTGACAGAATGTTACTACAAGATTTTTCTCTGCATTATATACTGGATTTTTCATATTAGCGCACATCAGATAACATATTTGCCAATACTGATATGTCTAGGCCAATATTGGCTGTCGATAATGGCTACCAGTGGTAACCTATTTTATATAAACATTTTGCCCCTCATAGGATCAGAAAGGGATTGTCCATTAAAGTGGCCATCAGAAGAAGTAGGAGGCTTTCCAGTGGGTGCCTACATAAATTAGGCCGATGCAGTGAAAATGAAAAGAAAGGTTGTTCTGGGTGGCTGTTGTCTCATTGACATCTGTCTTCGCATGCCCCTTTTTCCGTTTCTGTTGAGGTACCCTTTAACATTGTTTTAGCACTTACCCAGCCAATAGTGGACTGTTGCTGACTTTTTTCATGAAGGAGGGGCGGAATAGCTAATAGGAAAGAAGTTCCTAAGAGTATGCTTAGGAATTCTGCTTCTAATAACATCACCTCATCATTATGCTAATGCCATTACTTGTAATCTCATTACCTAAACTCAACGCCAGTGCCTTTTGGATCTGCTGCAAGGACTCTTAAGGCTATGAGAAATTAGATTCACTTCTCCAATTTTCTGTCAGAAAGCATTTTCCTGTAAGAGAGAAAACTGGCATGGAGATCGGAGGAAATGCTGGGAAATGCTGGGAAATGGCGGCTTTAGTTCTCAGCTCCTGCGGAGGCGAGAGGAATAGGAGTGAGGAGTGAAAGGGCTTTATTATGGAGCTGCTGTGAGTGTGCAGTTCACTGCTTTTTGTGGAAGCTTCCTAGGAGGACCACGGGCCAGTGCACCACTCCTCTGTGTCCCTGTACTTCTGCTGGAACCGAAAGGATGGATAGATGGATGGATGGATGAGTGGAATTACTGCCTATCTGTCAGGGGTGCTGTCAGTGTAAGTGTTTAAGTGCATATATGTGGAAAAAAGTGGGAAATCAAGTGAGGGTTAACCTGATGGTTAAAAAAAATGCTGAAAAGTCAAAACTTTAAAAATAAATCGAAACTGACAGGAACTACCTGCCTGGTTTTAAATGATTTCTAAAACTTTTAAACTTCACTTTGGAACCACAGTATGTAAAAAAAGGATCAAGTTATGGAGGGGGAGAGTCAGCTGTGCTTTTGCATCCATCATCTCTGTGTGTGTCCCTTCCTTTTTATCTGCGTATGACGTTTCTGTCTGAATATTTGATACACATCGCACACTCGGAGGTGACCCCACTCTAACTGTTCTTGGTCTCCCTGTGCCAGGAAATATTTGGGCCATTTTCTTCAGGAATGTTGGAGTGAGGCTCTCCTCCCAGACTGTGTTAGGGTTCAGCGTCGTTACACTGTGTTGTTGCCAAATTAAAAAGAACTGGCTTCAGGCTGCGATCCCAACGGGAAGGATGGGGTGATCTGAGTACAACCAGGGTCAAAGGTCAAAGGTCCCAACTGCCTGGCTTAGGGTTAGGGTGGTAAAAGAAGTATTCAGGTTTATTATTTAGCTGCAGTCAAAAATGTATTTTCTTCTTGTTTCTACAGTGTG
>NW_023339663.1:29555465-29570941 GCF_004916995.1 Morone saxatilis
GTCAAACTCTGCACATACATCATTCAAACAGCACACTGTAGGAACAAGAAGAAACACTGATTTAATTCTAAGGTTTTTTGTATTTAACATGTATGACCATATGGGATATTACAAATAGTACTGACTTGACTGCTGCAGTGAGTTTATTTATGTATGCCCCTATAGACTTAACTTATTTTTCCATTGATGAGTGTGTCTGTAACTCAAACATCTCAGGTCATTTTTCCTCATTTACTTCTCTCTCTACAAATAACACATGAATCTCCCTCAGAATACAAATCTCCAAAGCACAGGAAAAACTCTTTTGGATTGGGCCTCAAAGTGTTGTTTTTGTCTACACACAGAAAAACAGAGAGGAAGGATCCTTGTTCTAGATGAGAACAGTTTGTTTAATCCCTGGATAATGTGCAGAGTGTTTACAGTCTGCTGCCGTCAATTTCACTATATCTGTGTGTGGAAACTGAACAGCGTCCTCAGCCAGCACTGAGGTGTCTGTTACACTCAAGAATCCACTTGTCTTTCCTTTTATTTATGTCCTCCATCGCCTCTGTTTTCTCTTCTGATGGTTATCATATACAAAAGCTAGGCCCGGTCCCGATCTTTATTCCAAATGATGGACTCCTTTTTTCCGCCAAGCACAAGATTGTTTTACAACAGGGAATCCAGCTCTCTTTCTCTCTCAGTCAGACCTGATGGATTTGGCGTCGGATGCCAGGGCCGTTCCGGGGAGTTTCTGGCTCACAGCCTTTACGGCTGTGATTGAATATGAATCTCTTAAATCGTGGCACTACACGTCAGCCGGGGATAAGATGACTGGCTGAGCTGTCCCTCTGTGTCTTTGTCTGTCATCTTCTTCCTGTCTCTGCCCCTTTGCTGCCTCTCCTCACTTCCTTTCATTTACATTCATTTTATTTTAGTGGCTCCTTTTATTAACCTGACATGTGAGACCATAAATTGGAAGCTGAAGGGGACAAAATCAATTACATCCACCACAGAACAATAACAATTAAATGAAACCAGATTAGCTATGTGCTAATGGATGTACTAACAGCTGTACTCAGCAAGATTTGTATTATATAAATATACACTCATAAGCCTAAAGCCCTATTCAGATGGGATTTATTCCTCTAGGGGAGGTTGGCTGATTTGAATACTTGCTTCACTCACTGATTTTAATCCCATCTGGAATGCATGCCACTTATTTCTCTTACCCTACTCCAGTATTAAACCGGTCCTTCTAGATTCAATCTGATTTACTAAGCAAATTAATATCAGTGCTGCAAAATGTTGCATTGCTGCGTTTTTTACTGTTTAGTGGGTTATTAAAAAGGCTGATATAATGGGCTCAGCTGCAGTTCATGTAAGTTCCGTTGATGCATATTGATATATGCTGACTTTTACTGACATTTTGCATCACCATAAACTCACTTTGGGGCGGTTAGTTGGACTTTGGAGACATCCCTTTAGAGTACATTGATGGGTAATTTATTACAGGACCAAAAATGTGTTGTTTAGCCCCTTTTGATCCTTTCCCCAATATTTGTTTTATTTTTAAAAATGTAATTCGATACAGTGACTAATTACCTGTTAGAAAATGTAGTCAGTAACCTAATCCAAAGTAACAGAACTTGATTACTTTAAGTAACTTCTGGAGTCTACCTTTTTTTGTGTCCAGACTACATAACTCAGGTAAATCTAATCTGTTACTCCAAAATCTACAGTACCCTGACTGTGCCAGATGGGTTGTTACACAGAACCATCAGGGATGCTGTCGTTGAGAAAATACTTCAGTTCCTATACTTCCTCAAAGGATGCTGATTGTCCCAGTACCACTGTGGTATGGCACTAGACACATAAATAGAAGCCTGGCGAGATGGTGGTTCAGACGGTGTGGTTGCCAGTACAGAGGACTAGCTGAAAAATGCAGCTATGGTAGCCAATCTAATACATGCAGGCCATGTCTGTGACAGATTACTTTATTTCAACCTTTTACCTTGTATTTGTCACGATAAATTATAAAATTATTGCGTCCATGATAAAAACGTATGGGCTTGTTACTCAAACTGGACCTCTTAAATTTCATCAATTACTGGTACATGAAGCAACACAGGCCTGTTTTTAGTCTGAACACCAGGGCCAACAGGGCTGGATAAAGGTGAAATAATCTGCAGTAGTTAAGCTGTAAAGATATATCTAATGGTGTTGACAAAATACACTCTTCTCTATTATTTTTCCTGAAAGAAGAAAGAAAGCTGTATAGGAGGAAGCAGCGGTAAAATAATGCTGTCCGCTCAACCAAAAGGTCAGTGATTGAATCAATTGTGGATCTGGAAGCCTGTGGAGTGTTCTCCTCTGACAAACTAAAAAAATGATGTGTGATTTAAAAACAACCTGTTCTTTCTCAAACATACTCAAGCACACTGTTGATGTTTGCTGCATATAAAAACAGCCTCCATGCCGGCAGCAGTGATGCAGATTCTTCCTCTAGACCTTCAATCACAGATGTAGCAGCCTTTGATGCAGTCAGTAATGACAACTCAGTTTTGGCTACAATTCGTCTACATTTCCATTTCCTTCTCCAATATTTTGTGGGCCTGAAATATATATTCCATTGATGTAAACACACCATTTGAAGCAATGCCACATGCCTCATTTTGCCAGTGCAAGAATTTCAGCTCCATAGAAAATCTGTGCAAATATCTAATTCATTAGAATCTAAAACTCCACAAATGTCTTTTTTGTTTATAGATCTGTGAGTATTTGCACACTAAAAGCTGGTTTCCTTTTGATTTCTGAACCTGTTTACCCACACATTCTGTCCCACTGGGTTGCCACAGACTACTCAAATAAATTCTAATATTGGCTACATATTTAAGGATTCGGTTCAGGTTTGAAGTGTTATTATGTCTGCCGTAAGCTACAATGAGCTAGTAATATGAAACCTGTCCCAATAACTGGACATGAGCATAGCATGTGCTTCCGAAGAAACAGGAGCTCAATTGGCCAGATGGGGGCACTGTAAGGTCCACAAATAAAATTTTGGAAAGGCCACGCCCCTCACACTGTAAGTCCGAAATTGACATTGAAATTGGACACACAAGCTGCCTAACTAGATTTTCTTACATTTTTAACTTGAACCTGAAAAATAAATTCTCTCTCTAAATTGTATGTCCAATTCCTACCAAATCTTATGTAGGTCACTGGATGTAGCTATTCAAAAGTTGCATAAGGCTTGTTGATATCTTATTTAATTTTGAAGATATTGACCAATAAAGAGGTGTGGCTCAGAACATAAATAGACATAAGTCAACAACAACAATAAGTGCCTGAAAGACACCTTGAAAGTTTCACTGAAATCAACCACGAGGTCGCACTACATACCGGGGCCTGGTATAAAACAAATCAGAAATAGTTTTTCCCACAATTATAAAACTTGCAAGATGTTTCGTAACAATGTTATGTTATGTGTGTACAATTATTTTGAAATTAATAAATTGACTTCAGAATGCCTGCTTGCTGCTATATTACAGCATACAGTAAATCTGTAAGTTGTTCTCAAAATTAAATATGTAGGTTAGTCCTAAATTGGTGCAAAGACATTTTAGCAAATGATACAGTAAATTAAAACTCCAAGTAAAATTTGACATTTACATGTCTTTTTATTTTTTATTTAATCTTTATTTAAGCAGGTAAGTCCAAATGGCATTGTAAAAAGTTGCATAGCAACACTAAAATAAGACTCACATGACCATACTCAACCAAATGGTTGAGTAGTACCTTAAAGGGTTAAAGGTGCACTATGTGATCTTGAATGGTTTCGGCGCGATTTAATTTAAAAAGGCATCTCTCCTTGATCCGCTATCGCTGTGCCTGCCCTGAATACACTGTGGAAAAAACCGGTCTCGGGAACACACAGGGCTCGTAACGTCAACAGACACTAGGGAGGCTGTGCCAAATCAACCCAGTTCCAACATCAACCAACAAAGATGTTGGAGAGGGGGGGGAGTGGGGTAGTGCGGTGCACATAATGGGGCAGAGAGCAGAGTTTGATTGAGTAGAGTACTGCTTCACGACTGCAGCTCGACAGTGTCACTGAGAGCGAACAAAGAAATTAATGACACTCGTAAGACATTTTCAATATGTAAATTTTTAGTTCTAGCTTATTTGACTTCAATCTAGATACGCCTGCCACGAACGCTTCCGTACAGCGCATTAATTTGAAGTCAAGACGAACACATCATTAATTAATTCGTTATCACGACAAAATATTTTTGTTAGGTGAGATAACAAATCAATAAGATCTTATCACGGAGATAGACGAGTGGATAAAATAAAACAAATCCATGGCGTTCTCGCTTCCGTATCTCTTATGCATAGCATCATCAAAATTTGCATATAATCCAGCTGTAACTAATAACCTCATATCGGTAAACATATTGTATAAAGACCTTTGAATTAGAATATACCAATCAACTGACAGTTGGAGTTGCTAGCATCTTACGACGTTACGCGTAGCACAACTACCACTTTTGATTTTCATGCGCGTTCATGACCAGTTTACGGAAACATGGGCGGGGGAGGGGCGAGCTTTCTCTGTTTTGTTGGTATTTATTTGAACGCACAAGAAGGACGTATGCACATAGAGCACCTTTAAGTAATTTACAAACGACTTGAAACAGATTCATCATTTTGAAATTCTTTAGCAGACTGTTGCAGAGCCCATCTCTGTGTGTACATCAGAGACAGACAGCAGACAGTATGTTTTGTAATCTGAGATATTATTATGCACGATGAACTCATTTGAAGTCTGCAGAGATTTTAGGATTCAGCTTTATTGTCATTACACCTACAGAACTGCTCAATGAAGTTCAGTTCAAGCCCCCTTCATGCTACACTCACTGGGTATATTTATATTATATATATATAATATAAATATTCTAAATTAAAATAAATAATAAAATATGCAATAAAATAGATCAAATTATATAAAGGTAGCAATAAAGGTAGCACTATATACATACATACAACATACTGCAGTAAGGTTTTGGTCCATGGTTGTATCAATGTGACTTTTAAATCCATTCTTCATGCATGCTGGATGCACCCATCGTCAAAGGTCTCATATAAAGGAGCTGGGGTATTGATCAAACAAACACTTGACTTTAACCCAGGAGACTGCTTTTTGTGTCCAGCGTTAAACCAAAAGTTATGTAAGAGGTATGTTACGTCAGATCAGTGTTATTCCTGTACTTAAGTTAGGTCAGGTATGTAACATAACTTGATCTTTTTGTAATCCTAACCAAGTAGTTTTTGTGCCTGAACCCAACCAAACTGCAACTGTTTCACATTAACCACGAAAACTTTATATTTTGAAAGTGTTAAATATTTTTTATTCTTATTATTATTATATTATTATATTCTTGCTAATTAGACAGTGTAGACCTGCCTGTCCAGAATTGTTTTTTGTATCTGTTTGGCAAATTCTTATTAAACTTTTTAGTTCTAGTTTTTTAGTTATTCAGTACACTTGCAGCTGTGGCATTGCTTTATGGCACAAAGACCAACTTGGCGTTAGCTTCTGGTACTTGGTTTTTATGAAGCGTAACCATAAGCTCCAGTTTCTGTTCTATAAATAAGACATCCTAATTTAAAAGTCACATTACCACTTTTAGTAATGCATATTATTACAAAACCAACCATGGAACATAAACTTACTCAAGTATTATTATATATATAGTTCAGGCGGTCAACTCAGGCTGCGCTGTTATACACACATGAAATGTGCCTCACTCCAATCTGGCGGTCTATTTAAACTGCACATTTCCCCATCCCGCTCTCCTCTGCTCTGTCAATGCCTTGCACTCGCGTATTGCTGCCTGCTGCTCTGTAAGCTATTGCTGCCTGCTGCAGCCCCACCACCACCCCAGCATCCACCTGTAGGCTCCGGCTGGGGGTTAAGGTATTTGTTCACCACTGACCAAGCAGCAGTATTTGAAAAGTGTTGGCTGGACAGGTGCTTTACAGCACATAGATGATTGATGATGAATTGTGGGGTTAGACTTTAAATATTTTAAATTGTACTCAATATAAGCATTTGCATACTAACCCATTGCACACACACCATTTTCCTTAAGGCAAGTGAAGACATTATAGGGACAGAGCTTCAGAGTGCCCAGGTATGTCAGCTCCACATTATCTTTGTTTGTTGTTGCTGTGAAGAGCAGTGCATCACTCAGAGGATTACCTGTTATGTGCTCACACATTCATCCACTGCCTATTGTTTGCTGTTGGCAGTGTGCGCTCTGTGAATGGTGGCTGGACCCCAGAATGTGTCCCAGAGGATGCTGAGCTTGTTGCTCCTGGCACCTAAAACCGTGAATAACCCCCGAAATGTCAGCTGCTCTGTGATGAGGGAAAAACAGAGGATGACTCGCTGGTCTCTCATTACCTTGTGTGTGATGGGTGTGTGTGAGCTTTTACTGTGATTTCTGAGCACCGATGTCGTCATAATTTAGACAATTCCTCTTTCTGTTATTTGGGGCAGACAGCATTCTGTATTCTGCTGTTAAATGTGTGGTCAGAAACAGTAGACGCACAAGCACACACACATTATTCCCCCAGGAAGAAGTTTGTTATAGCTGCTGTGTTCCTCCTCAGACACATCAGACAGGCCTTGTGAAAGGCTTTTTGTGTCAGAGCTTTGTGCAATCAGAGATACAGCCCGACAAGGTATTCACTGCCAGTTTCCCATCTTCTTCACAAAGCTCAACCTGCTCCAGACATAAAGCACAATCACAGCCCTGCTGTCTCTGTTACGAACGCATTTTAATATACTGTTTCCTCTATGCTTCTGTACACCACCATCACGTACACACTACGCTACATATATTATTCTTCAAGCTTCAAGATAAATAAAGATGCTAATTGCAATGGACATTATGATAACGTGCTGATTCCAATGGATCTGACAAGTGTTAGCTACAGATAAACACAGACCTGTGTGTAGTTTTCATTGTGGATTGTTATGTGGGATTATGACAGGGGTTGCAGTGTAAATGAAATTGTAAATATATGGATACTTGGATTAAAGCTGCATTAGGTCACGAGGGGTCAAGAGGTTTTGGCTTCACTTTTGGAGAGCTGTCACGTTGTCAATCTTTATATACGTTGATGATATATACACTGGCGACCCATATACAGAGTTGCTACAGCGGCCGGGGTTTGAATCTGACCTGTGGCCTTTTGCTGCCTCTCATCCCCTCTCTCTCCACCCAACTTTCTTGTCTATCTAGAGCTATCTCTATCAATAAAGCCAACAAAAGATTTAAAAAAAAAAAAGAATTAACCAAAACTTGAGAATGAATTGTGTCTTGTGTGCGCATAGCCTTTTAAGTGCTCAATGTAGTAAAACATAGCCTTGATATATATTTTATCTCCATGGCCAGTCCAAGGCTTAGGAATAACCTACTTTGATAAGCTGCGTGAGGAGATTTTATAGTAGGTGGAGGACGGCAGCCTGTATAGACTGGTAGGATTGGAGGTAGCTGGTAGCCTTGGCGGCAGTGTTATACCCTGCTGCTGCCAATTCAAAATGCAGGGTGGGAAACGCAGCGGCTACCACATGCTGTCTGAAAACCTTTTAGTCTTGTTTATCATAAAGAAGGCGATGTGTGCTGAAACGTTGATTTACCTGATTCACACATACAAATTGCAATGTCTTGCAGAGTTTTCTTCTAAGGCAGCATGAGGTAGTCTTCACTGCAGGTTTTAATAGGCTGTTGAGTACATTCCTCCCACTCCAACGTGGGACCCAGTCAGTAAATGCACTGTAGTTTTGGATTTTAGCTCTAACCCTTGCTGTGATCTAAATGTGAAGGACAACTTAGATATGCACATCACCTTCTCACCATCAGAATCTCTGTGCCTGATGTTGCCGGAGGTAAAGGAAAAAGAGCCTGGAATAGTAAATTATGTTAAAAAAAAGAAAAAAAAAAAAGGATGGCTACAAATGCTAAATGAAATCAGTGAGAACTTAGCCCATTCGATCTTCATGAAAGTCTAATAAGCAGGGTGGGCTGCATGAATCAATGTAAGCATCACAGAGGGGCTGTTCTGGGAAAAGATGGGCATAGATAGAGTTAATGTGGTAGGAGGGGATTGAGCATTCTTGCTCTGTCTCTCTCTAACACACAGCATTTAGAGCTGCCTCACAGTTCGGACCACTAAATCAATCCTGTGTCACCTTTTTTCCTTCGCACCTTATCCTGAGTGGCGGATCGATGTACTCGACTCAGTGTTCATTAATCAAAAAAGATTCTGTATTAATTTCTGGGTGGGGATTTGAAGGGCAGGAGAAGGAGCTTATTGTTTTGTCTTGTAAGATAAGCTCAAGTTCCCCCTTGCCTCTCCGTCTGACTTATCTGCTGGTCTTATCTCTGGCAACCGCGTCATGTCACGGACAGAGAAACTGCCTCTCCACAAAAACAACTTTGGTGTTTCACTCAAACAATTTGTCTTGTCTGTCAGACCTGTGTAGGTCAGAGTGCCTCAAAGGTAACACCGTGTTGTTTTCTTTGCACTGTAATTAAATATAGCACTGGATGTTAGAGCAATGATTGTTCCATTATGTAGTGTTGACACAGCCCTCCGAGAAAGAAACACAATTATTTTCCAGGCCGAGTGCTGTTCCTTCAACACTTTTTTAACTATATATTCTTCAGCATGTCCCAACTTGTGAGGATTGAGATTAAGCTCTGAATAACATTATTACGATCACGTTGGAACTCATGTGAGGGCTGTGTGCATGTCTGCAAGTGTCGACAGGTCAGTGATTTGGGGATTAGACTTGTGAAATGACAACAATGCAATGGAAGGTATTCAGGCCCTGACTGGCAGGGAGGCAGAGCATGTGCAGAGATAATGCACATTTACTAGACCAAGAGCAAAGCTGCACAGGTGTATTTACCGGTTTCGGAGGGGAAATGCTTATTAGGGAACATCTGGATGCTGGTCCACATGTTCAGGGCAGCAGGTGTGTGGTGGACAAGTTTACAGAGCTGCATCATAGGTATTTATACTCCCTCTTGAGAACATTTCTACTGTATTACAGGACTGATAGTCATGTACAGTAATTGCAGAGTGAGACTAAGGAGCTGCCTGGCAGGAGGTGATATTTCAGGTATCTGTAAAAGTCCTGTTCATTTTCTGTATGTGAGAGCACTGATAGGTGGAGCAGTTCAAAGAATTGGATGTACGTGAGACTCTCCAGGTAAAATCATCAGCACAAAAGACAAACAACTGTTAGAAAATGTCTAATTTTTTCAAAGTGAAGGAAAACTACAATTTGTATTTTATTTTTGGAACTATAATAATTTCTGTGAATCATTTTCATCATCGATTAATCTGCTGATCAGGGGTGGCTGTAGCTCAGGTGGTAGAGCAGGTCGCTCTTCCACCTGAGCCACAGCCGACCCCGCAGTGTCCTTAGGGAAAATACTGAACCTCAAACTACTCCCTCAGTGTGTGAATGTGTGAATGTGACAAGTGTTGTAAAGTACTTTGAGTGGTCGGTAGACCAGAAAAGCGCTGTATATATACAAGCCCATACATTTACATTTTCGTGCTCATTCTGTTCATATTTTTGTCAATAAAATGTTGAAAAAAGTGAGAAACATTTCATTTGAAGTTGACATTTTGAAATCACTTGTTTTGTCTGAGTTCAAAAATAAAAAGCTGAAAATGTTTTGCAGTTTGCTCAAAAAGTAACTCAGATTAATTGTCTAAAGAGTTTCCAATTAACTTTTTGATAATAATTATTAATATCCTAATCATTTCAGCTCTAGTGCTCACAAGGGTAATTGTGTAGATCTGGAGAAAAAGTGACACCACTACAACAAAGCCTGAAGGTTTAAGAAAACATGAGCAGTGAGACAATCAGACGACCTGTTTGTCTCTAATATGTTCAGGGTTGGGTAGTAATGGATTGCATGTATTCAAGATTAAGTAATGGAACTATAACTATAATCAACCCAAATTACCTTTGAATCTAATTACATTACCTGGTCAAAGATGACTTGATTACATTTTTGATTGCATCTTTAATATATGGCCATTTTAAAATTGGGAAACTTTTTTACTCCTCAATGCTCTATGAACCCATGAACAGTGCATCTGATCTGACTTAGGGGGTTACAATATTATCATACCTAATACAACCAATGGCCTGGGCTACAAAAAAATCTAAATAAAATAAATTGTAATAAACAAGAGTTTACAATCTGACAAAACACCACAGATTCTGGGTCAAATTTGGATTAACAGTTGTGGCGTTTTGTTCTCAACTGCAACAACAGAGTGTTTTGAATCAGCTCTGATTCACACTTCTGACTGGTTTCTTCTTCTCCATAGCAACTGTGGCTGAGGCACATGGGTATTGTGGTATTTAGAACCATCCACTATGGCAGCTGGGAGAAAAAAAGCATGTCAGTGCTTGTTGGCTTTCGCTTTGACCTCCTGTTAAAGATGTCATTAAAAAAGCTAAATGCTAATATACTCTTATATTTTCATTTTTGGATCATATACTACATGCTCATGGGTTCTGGCTCTCTTTTCACACACACAATGACTGTGGAAATGTAGAGGCCAGCATTGGTTCCACTTAGACTGTGATACCAAACTGTAAGCGTACTGTGTGTGTGTGTGTGTGTGTGTGGCTATGCACTGGCCTGTCCTAGCTTCCAGAGGAGAGGCACCTAAGGATTGCTTTCGAAGGTTTTCTGCCTGGCTGAAAAGCTCTAACCCTGCTGAGCCCAGCTGGGGGCACAGAGAGGAAGATAAATAGACACATAGATGTGAGCTCCAGGAAACACTGATGTAATATGTATCAACACCATCAAATCTGCATTGGAATTCTCTGTTGGTAACATGCTAGAGGAAATGTAGCTAAACACAGAATATTGCTCTAAAAGGAGAAATACACCCAGTGAAGTTAACTGACAGGGATTGACAGCATTAATATTTAAGGTTCAGTTCTCCCAAATCACCAAAAAAGCTTCATTTTCCCACACACCCTTGGTGCCATCTAGCCATACAGAGGATTTTATTAGTTTTATTATATATTCTATGTTAATAAGTGTAGGGCTAGTTAATAAAAATCATAATAATCAGTTACAGTTACTTCTCTCAAAAAGACCTACTTTATCAATTACTGCCCTATAAAAGTAATTGTTATTAGGTAAAGTAACTTTTACGTTACTAAATGTCTGCTCCAGTTCTCTTATTAATGCACACAGCTGTCAGATTGTTTTAATGATTAATTTATCAGGGACATTGAACATCAGCACACCAAAGATGGAGACTGCCCTTACTACCTTCTTGTGTGTATACTTGCACTCTTGCACACTATTCTAACTCAAACTTATAGATTTTGTAGTCTGTGAATGTGTATGAATGAGTTAGTTTCTGTTCGATGGGCTTTGCCATCGCTGAGTGAATGAATGTGGCACGTAATGTAATAGCGCAAGTGGTTGAAGACTTAGAAAGGTGCTATACATATAAAGGTCACATTTAGACAGCGTATGCACAGCATCGGGAGGCAAATTCAGAGGGTTCAGTAAAATCATTGCTCCAAGATACTTCGAACACGGTGGCCAGGACGGAGCCCGGGGATTGAACCAAACGAACCTTCCCGTCCGATTAGGGGACAACCCGCTCCACCTCTGCGAACACTTAACCTCGAGCATACATTAGATACAACAGTGGTTTTGGGATGCAGGTCTTCAGAGGTTGGAATGAGCTGGGAGAATTTTCAGTGCAATTCTCACAGAGTGTTTGCAAACTTACTTGCTGGAGTGTTGAGGTGCTGTGGTTCCTTGCAGCTGTACAGAGCACTTGTATAAACTCCAGCCTAAGACCACAGACATCCAATTAGAAAATGGCAGCAAGGTAAACAGCAGACAAAGAGGGTTTTATTCCACGCCAGCCGGGTGTATTTCTGACTTGATGTATGTATGTGTTTGTGCGTACATGTACTTGCTTGTCGTTATGCGTGTGTTTGCTGGAGCTGTCCCTGGCATAGACAGTGCACATAAATCACGGCAAGCCTTTACCTAATGAGGTAGCCTGTTGAAGTCAGGTTTTCCTTTCCAGCATTTTATGTGGGTCAGTGAGACCGTGGCGTGGAAAGATCGTGTGCACAGACACACACATGCACATGCACTCATGCTTGGATGAACCTGACACCTCTATTCTCTATCTGCTGGTAAGATGGCAGTTTGTGATCCTTGGTAAATTAGCATATAGACTTATTCAGGTAAGGAGGGCTTATCATACTTTCCAGTGGAATACGTACAGGCTGAAGATGTGTGAAGTGTGTGTGTGATTTGTGTCAGCTAAGATACCTGTGTGTTGCTGTCATTGCTGTGGAATCTGACAGCTATCACAGGAAACTCTAGGCTGCTAGTCTCAATCTCGAGCATTTTCAATTCACATTTTCATGCTATAAAAAGACCCGGGATCAGATGCATAAGGTTTTGTGAAGTCGCAAGAAGACTAAGCTAGTGAGATGGATACACACTCTCTTGCTCAAATTTTTCTGATGGTCCATCCATCCATTGTCTACTGTTTATATGTAATTGCTCCAACACGTTCTGGGTCTGCCCCAGGGTGAATGGAAGTACCAGCAGATTTGTACAGCTTTATGAATCTGATGAAAAGGGCACATATCCATGTTTCTGCTTTTGTATCTGCCGTTGTTTGGCAAAAAAGTTAAACCCAGCCTTCCTGGATTATATGTCATTGTCTAAGTGATAGCTGAAACAACATGCCCCAACCATCGCAGCTGTTTAAGTTATTTTATGACTGGGCTGTATTTGTCCTAAACACCTTGTAATGTTGAGCTAGGGTGAGTTGAACTCATTTTGAGCACTTTTATCCACAATGTAATTCTGTCAGTTATCTAAAGCACCACTGTTAGGATAGGCACATGGGTCTGGACGTGGCAACCATGCCTTTCACCTCGAAGACCCTGAATTTGCGTCTCGTCATAATCCACCAGGTAATGTTAAATTGTGTGATACCAGACAATGTGAGATATCAGCGCCTACCAATCATTTTGGGATTTCTAAATGCAAAGTAGTTGCTGCTAACAAACATATGCCTCTTACTTCAAAAACAGGCCTTACCTAAAACAATGCTCTCTCCCATTGTCCTCTGTAGTTAAACAAACTGAAGATATAGCCATCGCCTTGTAACACAGAGATAGATTTTTTTTTTGTTCCCGCCCCTTTTTTTCCGCCAAACCTAGGAGGAAGTCCTCAGTCTCTATTCTAGGTCATTTTTGCTTTTCCAGAATTGACTGAAATCAACACTGTGTCTGACGATAGGGTTGATACAGTTGTGTGCATTCATTCCCATGGTTAGGCATGTAGTAGATGGACATGGATGGACCCTTGAGTTAATGTTTTGCATATCAGTCCCTCTGCCAGTAAATGCAAGAAAATAAGAATAACTTGACTCACTGTCCTGGTTGTTGCTATTGTTTTTGACATTATGTCTAATGCCTCCTGTTTGCTCTTTTATTGTTTCTATGTTTTGGTTGTACCAGGTGCTATGATGTTTCCTATGATCGTCAGTAAATTGTAGTCCTATTGTTTACTGAAGCGTGCAAACAGTAATTCATAGAAAACAAGAGCTTAGGTGTTCCTACAGTAGCATACCTGACATTTCATTTAGCACAATATAAATAGCTCTCATCGTCTTTCTGCAGTGCGATTGCCCTCACACCACTGACATTTCACACCAGTACTATATATGTGAAGTGTATTTCTGACCACAATACCTGCTCCAGGGGCTGATGAAGGCACGGTGCAATCAAAGTTAGCTGGGCTCTGATGTTGTGGTATTTATGTGACATTTACTGGCTAAATTATCACATAAACCCTCCATTTTCTCCTCCACCACATTGTCTTTCATTGGATTTCCTCTAGCTTTATTGGATGTTCCCTTCAGTTTTCCCCCTCTGTCCTCTCTGTCTTCCCTTTGTGTCAGTCAGCCCTCTCTGCTAACTGCTCATCAATGAACTTGTATTCTCCTAAACTGCGGGAATATAAATCTCAAGCATTTAGGTCCAGTTTATGACAATTTAGGAGGATATAATGGTTTAACATAATGGGGGGCACACAGCAAGCGAGCTAACACAATGCAAATTTGCAGGACACACTAAGCAATGTGTGATTTTAATAGTATTAGTAGGCTTTGGCTATACACATAGAATCAGGCCTTTTTCTAATTGCTAGCATGTTCTTATAGGTTCCACCAGAAACTGATATCATATTTTAACTTCCATTTTCTTCTATACCACTTGCAGCATGTTTCCTTTGCAGTGCATCAGATAGGTGAATGTCTTTATTAACTCACTTGCTAGTGGGGCTACAGAGAAAATAAACCTGCATCAGAAACAAGTGGATCTTTATCAAAATTCATTACTTGTTTCATTTTGTGAAATGCAAGAGCACTGATTTCCTTTTCCGCAGGTTTTGTTGTGATTCATGCAGTAACCACAGAAGTTGGAGTAAAGTCTGTTTCCCCAATGGTCTTAAAACGCTTCTTGCCTGTTCTCAACAGTGAAACATGTTTTTCATTTCATGTCATTTTCCCATTAACAACACACACAATGCACAATCTGCTTCCGTTGAAATTGCATCCCGTATCATTCCACATAATAAGAAGAGCTGCTGAGTGCCCCAGATTCACAATTACGGTCTCTCCAAACTGCACAGTAAGACAATTGTTAATGTGAGCGATAAATTGACTTGTTTTTGATAAAACTTGAGTTCAATGCACTAAATTTTTTAGTGTTTAATGTTGTAGTGTTTCATGTTGTTATGTTGATTGTTTGCTGTTACATTGTCTCTGCAATGTGACTAATGTGACTGATGGCTAGATACATTAAAAGCTGAGAAATGCTGAGCTGCCTTTCTCAGTGCATGTAGCACTTATAGGCAAAAAGGCATGAGCTCTCTTTAGCTTGTTATTACAGCAGCCTGTGATTTAAACCACATTGCCACACATACACATACTCCGTCTGTGTTTGTAACAGAGATGGAGCCGATGTATGTCTGAAAAGGAAAAAAGGAAGTTGATTTTATCTTTGAACAAATAGACTGAAACAAGCATCATCTTTTGTTTTTCACCCAAGCAACCATCTATGCAAATATAAACAGACTTCATTTGTGTGTGTGTGTGTGTGTGTGTAGCTGATCAACAAAGCAATTGAGTACAGCTTTCACACCTTGTTGTAATGCAGAGATAGACATCTGGCATAACCCTGCTCCTAGGCCATGACAAATACGGAAGAGGACTTTATTATATTATTATATTAACTTAGGTCATAAATACAAATGTGAAGTGTGTCAGTCAGTAACATCAGTAATGTAAATGTGGATGTGTGAGCAATATGAAGTGTAAATGTTGTAAAG
>NW_023339663.1:29571041-29575114 GCF_004916995.1 Morone saxatilis
ACACAACAGCGTGCCTTAAAAACCAACAAGGAACGTCAGAGATCATCGACCAAGTGCCCAAACAGAGCACCTCGAAAAACCGCCCCATCTGACATTGTCAGTCAGTTGGTCCACCACTTTACCAAACTAAAATGTTCAGTGATCTCTTGACTTTTCCTGTAGATTCACTGGTAGGTTCATGTTTTCTCTTGTCCAGTGACAATATGGATTAGCACAAAATTGGGTGGAAACATTCATGGTTCTCAGAGAATGACTGGCAATCCCCTGACTCTCCCTCTGGCACCATCAGCTACTTAACAAGAACTATCAGGATTATGTATACATACAGTAAAGATACACATAATTCAAAGAAAGAATGGCCGAATACGGGTAAATGATGGCCCCATTTAGTAAAATAGACCATAACGAAGATGAAGATATTGAAGATATATAATTTATTAATGCCCGTATTGTTGGAAATTACTTCTTTTCACTCTGTTTTATTCTTACACGACACACACACACAGGGCTGGAGAATACACACTTTCATTGCACTTGGGGTGGACTGGCAACAGGGGAGAGGAGGCAGATTGGTGAGTGGATGGACGTGCCACGTTAGCCCCGGTTGGGGCGCCATTACAGTTCTGGGGTTATGTCTGCCTTGTTCAAGGGGCGCAGTGCACAGGAGGTGAAAACTGGCACCTCTCCAGCTACACTCCATATTGTGGTCTGTGAGACTTGTCCAGACTGGCAGGAGTATACTAATACATATAATAAAACAGTATTAGAAACTGGATTGATAGGACAGTAATGTTGGGATATGTAGCTACTCTGTGCAGATAAATAATTATAGCTGGCACCAGCAGTGACATACTAATGTCAGTGAATTCACACACAGCAGGGAAGAGGAGAGCTTTGCAGAGAGTCTCCCATGCATGGTAAAGGTGTCAGGACTGACGGGCTATCTGCAGCTCACCAGCCACAACCTGTCAGACATTCTTCTCTGAACCCCAGGAGAGAGGTGAGAGAGCAAGGGAGGTGAGGAAAGACAACGAGGGTGAAAGAAGATAGAAGCTTCTTTGATGGGTTCATCACTCTCAAATGATCCCTTAATCACAGACAATGAAGCTATCACAGGAGAATAGGTGAGGAACAGAGACCGACAGGAGACATACCTCACCTCTCACTTTTAAAGCATTAGCCATTCTCCTTTTGCATCTCCATCCTCCTGTGAACCCTCATTAAGTGATTCAGTCAGTGTAATGAAAGAGAAATATCCTGCAGCCAGTGGCCATGTGCAGAGCTGAAAGAATGGCTAGTCATGACCGTTTAAATGCCACCTCTTCCTGCATGCATGTCTGTTAGGAGACAATAAGGGCCACCGGCTCAAAGGGATAAAGACAGCTTGTTAAATGGAGACACTTTGAATGAGTAGAAGTGTTTCTTAGTGCTATCTGCTAACCCCAAAATGATAGTATCAAAAAGTCTATTTTATCATGGAAGGTGATTGATTTTAACATTGATTCAAGGGGTTTATTCTGTCTGTCAGAATACAACACCACACATTTCACACTCACACATTCACACTTTCCTACCAGAGGTTTTGGATTGGGTCCAAAACGATACAGAATGTGGTCCACCTGAACAGACACTAATAGAGAAAGGAACACTAACATCGGCTGCAGCATTTTAAAGGGTTAGTTTTAAGTGGGGTTAAATGAGGTAATTAATCATAGTCAGTGTAAAGCCTATACAGTAAATGGCAGTTTGGTAAAGCACACCGAGTATGGCAGGGAAGCCAAGCAATGTACCGCTGTGGTACCACTTCAAAAAATCAATATGAGACTTTTTTATGTGTTTTTTTGTGTTAGGGCTTTTTGCCGTTAATGGACAGAGACAGTTGAAGCGAGACAGGAAATGGTGGGAGAGAGAGAAGAGATGACATGCAGCAACGGCCGCAGGTTGTAATCGAACCTGGGCTGCTGCAGTAAGGGCTCAGCCTACAAGGTGAAACGCCAGGGCAACCCAAAATCCTCAGCACTGACAACATATTATTCACTCATCATGCTGTCTTTCTAATCTTAGCAATTACTAAGATTTAGAAAGGCAGCATAATTGCTACAGCAATGTCGAAGACACCCCTGGATCGCCATTCCTTCTGGTTACATGTCTTCAAATTAACATGACTGGCAGGGTTTGGGGAATGGAAGCCAGTGAGGGATTCAACTGTTCAGGGTGTCAGGGTAATAAATAATTTTTTTAATAAATTATCATCGAGCAGCTGTGGTCTGTTAGCATCTTGGGATTTATTATAAGATTAGCGCTGACTCACTAACCTGATATTTATTTATCAGACAATATCAGCCTCATATATGGCCCTACATAGACATAAAAGCACACACACACACACACACACACACACACATCTTGTTCAAACAGCGGCCAGCGGGGATCCTCAGAGGCAGAGCTCATGTTGACAACCAGTTCACGTCTCTGAGGTCCTGATAATTGATTTCCCTGCTGTAACTTTCACATGTGTCTCAGAGATGTCACAGTAATGACTCCAATCAGCTGACAAGACACACTTAGAGGGCTAAAGTAAGAGTCAAAAACAAAAACGGTTAGAAAGTCATGTCAAGGGCTGTCACAAAGCACTGACTGTCAGCCTTGAAAGAACAGAGTAATTCCCCGACAACACTGGGATTGTGTTGGTCCTTTATAAAGCTACCAGAGTCCTTAGAGCACTAAAGTAAGGCACACACAGCTAAAAGAACATGCCAAGACAAAGGTTTATAGCTTTTTTCACTACTACACTTAGACGTATTGCCTGTTTTAGAGGATAACAAAACAACAACAGATCACAAAGCACCAAGAACCATTCACAGAATAGGATGCAAGAATGAGCCCAGTGGAGTATGAGTATGTATGAAAAGTATGAAAATTTAATTTCTGTATTAATGCTGTTACCCCACTGTTCCTGCCTTGTTACCCAGTAATAATACTACTGAACCTCATTATCACGTAGTATACCTATTTGCACTAAATAATTAGTCATTTGTGGGCTGTAATATAAAGCCTTGCCAGTCCAGACTTCAATTCAGCACAAAATCATTACAGAAGTTATTGCAGGGTACTCATACAGAGCAGGTTTAGTGTATTATTTAGAGAGACCCAACAATTCCCACTATGGGCAAGCACTTGGTGATATTGGCAAGGAAATACTCCCATTTAACAGGCAGAAACCTTAAGCAGAACCAGGCTGTGTGGGCTTCCTTGTGCCTCAAGGTTGGGAGTTGAGAGAGAAAGACAGGGGGAGAGAGAGAGAGAGTGAGAGCAGGAAGAAAGAGAAATGCTTTCTTTTTAGCCCCCAGAGCTCATGCTGACATTTTTGTCTCACAGCTGTCTACAACATACTCTATAGAAAGACAGGTAGAGAATGAAGAGAATAAAAAAGACACGTGAACAGACACAACTTAAATCTCCAGTGAAGTGGCACGTAAAAGGAAAATGCGCTGAGATGTTTGGCTGTGCTTCAACAAGCCCTAGAGCGACTAACAAGAGTCTTTCTGTTGTATAAGCTTTTTTATAATTTTTTTCTTCTCTGCTGTCTGCTCTGATTTCCTTTGTCAGCTGACACACATCTATCTTCCTTCTCCAACACCCAAAAACTCCATCTCCCTACTCCTTCAACTGAGCAACTTCAAGTACTTTGTAAAATAGATAGATTACATACGCTTCTCATTTCCCCGCCCACCTGCTGACACCATCTGTCCTATATCCACTTCTTCATTTCCTATTTTAACTTCCTTTTCCCCCCTTTCTCCCAATAAGGTACTTAACCCTGCTTACCTAATGGCGCCAGTGAAGCACAGTTGTTTGGATACTGAGGTGGCATATATGCACCAAAACCACATTAGACATATAAAGGGAGCAGAGAATGTCATTGCAGATGCGCCGTCTCGTGCTCCTCTGCAGTGATTGGTCACTGGTGTGATCTTCCAAGTTGATATGGCCTGTTGCTGTGCCTATCTTCTTAATTTGCTTCTCAGGTACCGGGGTTGCTGAGGATGGGTGGGGGAGGTTACAGTTGAAGA
>NW_023339663.1:29575214-29575543 GCF_004916995.1 Morone saxatilis
GCAGAATTCACAAAGATTGGTTGAGTTTGTGTTCATTGTTGCGATCACAGCATTAGAACTTCCTGGAGGGACTGTGTAATTCATGTCATAACCCTCTTTCTATCTGTTTCTTATCCACCTATCACTATCCAATAAGGAAGAAAATTACCCCCGCCCCCCAAAATACCTTTTTTTTAAATCTTTATTTTTATTTTTCACTAATGTGCCAATTGGATCAAACAACTGCATCATTTTGTTATAAATTGTCTATATAAAACAGCAAAGAAAAGTGACGGCTGCCTAAGTCTCCTTTCACCTCCTCTAGAATCTCATTACTGCCTAGAGCTTTT
>NW_023339663.1:29575566-29576393 GCF_004916995.1 Morone saxatilis
TTTTGCTATTTAATTGGGGATGTCCCACCACTGAAGGAGTAGGAATGCGTCAAAAAAAGGCTATAAGTCATCAAATGTTTCAGATAATCATAGAATAAAGCATCTCTCTACGAATCTATCCTCCTACCTGTCATATCTGCTACATATACACTTACAGTTACAAGAGTGTTTTTGTCTTAATATGTGGTACTAAGGATTAGTGAATGTGTGTGTGTGTGTATGGAAGTGCGGCACGTGTGCTCAGCAGGGTTCAGAACATGTTTCTTTTTCTGCAGCCTTCTCACATTTCCTCCCTCGTCCTCCCAGGGGGTTGTCAGTCTCTCACGCTGTTTATGAATCGACTTTAGACCCCTGGTGTCTTCTGCGTAACACAAGACCAAACGTACCCAACCAAACAGCTCCGGAATGACCACAAGACATGTTTTCATGTGCTGGAGGCAATTTGTCGGCATGACAGGATTGGAAAACATTACAAACACACTTATCTTGCTTTATTTCTGCTGTGAAGAAATGATCCCTGGCAGTGGGTGCATGTGACTGTACTAACCGTGACAAATCAAGGTACATGTGTAGAGTTATGTAAGACTTTCAAGTCGTTGGTTTTGCATGATAGACCGGAGGGCCTTCAAAGAGGCATGGCCAAGTTAAGACAACAATCCTGAGGTTCAGAGTCCTGCTGTTGGATGCTGCTTTCAGTTTTTGTGCTGAGCTAAGAGAAACGCATCCTGGACTTCTCTTTGTACTGGATGCACAAACATGACACGTTGATTTTCTCACCTGGGGAAGACGGAAAACAACAAGTAGTTGTGAAGTGTGTAGGAGAATCT
>NW_023339663.1:29576607-29579414 GCF_004916995.1 Morone saxatilis
ATGTTACAGACTGGACCTTTAACTAAGCCCTTGACACAACAATTACACCAGTTCTTCTCAATTATAACTGAAACCAGAGCACACAAACATTATCCCATTCTGTTGTGATAATCAGACTTACCCTTGCAATGATTATAGTATCTCTGATTTCCATCACAGGTATCATCCATAAACACTCCTATAAAAAATCCTTTTTATAACTTCAGTCAATACCTGGCTCTAGGTTTTCCGTATTTTAGTTAATTTATGCTAATGTCCTATTTAGGAATATGTACCATGTGAGCACAATATCAACCGATATGAAAAGGGGGTAATACTTTTTGAAACACGGCCCTCCTACAAAATTAGATGTTAATGCAGTAACTACCTCTGTAATAATGTCCTTTAGTTCTTTAAATTCTACTAAACTAATTTGTCATTAATCAAATCCCAAAACCTGACATGCAGTGAACTTGGGGCTTTTGGAGGCCTCAGGGTTTTGCAATCCAGCTCTACATTCAGGTCATAGGATACGTAGCAGTGCTAAGTCAAAGGCAACTAAACTTGCTGTACTTGTATTTCTTGAGGACATTTTGGCTCTCATTTTCTCTTGAAACATATTCAAGACGTCTGCAAGTCCAGTTGTTGTTGTTTCTGCTTTTTGTTCAGTATCATTAGAAATCCAGTGATGGTTGTCTTTATATCCAGTGGGTTACCGGAACAGCTAATACAGCATGACTTGTCACGATGCCATTTTACCAAAATGTAAAGCAATGCAACATTATATTTCCTGTTTATCATTCATCTAAAGCATGATAGTAGCCCAATCCCCCAAAAAATTAGTGACAAAATCTGTAAAAAATATATCACATACCAAGGTACTTAAAGGACATATTGAGTGATTGCCAACAAGCCTTCATTCCACTACTGCAGAACTCTGTTTGATACCTTCTAAAGGGAAATTTTAGTGTTAACAACCTAGATTGTATTGTCATAGATTGTCATAGCTTTGGCTAGTATTCCTCTAAGCCCATTTTTTGGGCTTAGAGGAATTAGAATTAGGAGCTTCACAACAGCTCTCAGAAACCTAGCAGTGTCATTGTGTACCTAGTAGTTGGGGTAGGGATTAGGTCTGTCATTTTTCCAAGTCAAATTCGAACAAATTTTGAAAGATCTGCACTTTGTTCAAATGAATTAGAAAAAATTACATATAGTACGACAGTATGACATTACTCAGGAAAACATAATGTCAAGACTACCATAGGATAAGACATTCATTCTTACCACACCAATGGTCAACATATGCTTACGTATAAATATTGCTTTTTTATCAGTGATAGCACTTTTACAAGCTTCTAGCAAGCAGCCTGCTGAAGCTGAGGGTGCCGAATAGTAGCAGTCCAACGAGGTTGCACAGCTAACATTGCTCCGCTCGTCTGTGGTGTCTCAGCTCCGCTGCCTCACTTGGGTGACAAGCTAATGCTAGCAAGTAAGTCTGCAGATATCAGGACGGCTTTGCTCATTAGTGTTCTCAATTTTTGTAGTAAACTATGTAACATTACTGCCATAGTTTACCTACAGGTCAGTAAGTGCCCTCTGTTGGATCACAAGGCAAACTACTACAGTATTTTTCGCTTATAGACATTTTTACTTCGGTCATTACACTACCACAATCGAATAGATTTTTGAATTTCAAATAAAAAGTGACAGCCCTAGCAGGGATGCAATAGCATTTCACCAAATTAAATCACTTGTTGAATCTAATTTGAGATACAAGGGGTGCTGTTCATTATCTGAGTTGTAAAACACCAGAAGGCCCCAAAATATAAAAAGTACAAGCTCTATAGTACAGGTCCTACTCCAGCTCGCACTGTCAGAATCCGGAGCTTACATGTGTTTTTACAAAAAGAACAACAGTAAACCATAAGCTCTTATAATGGTTCTGGAGTCTGCTGCAGGGACTTTATTTATTAAAAACCATAAAAGATTCTGTTCATCATCATTTCCACTCCTGCCACTGGTTGGACTGAGATCTACTGTATTTACTGCATGCAAGTAGTCATTTAAGGGTGTAACTCTAAAGAAAGGAGTTGCAAAACTAGTTGTTCACTGTGTAATACCATGCAACTATAAAACACTGGTGATAATGTACAGAGGGAGTCGCTGAGGAACGGCTGTAGATTTCCAGATATTTTACGAGTTCAAGTTAAACATCTGGTTCAGAGCTGTGATGTGTTGTGCCCTAGACTGACACGTGGCAGTGGATTTCAGTCTCCAGTATGCCACTGATATGTGTCCACATTTATGTGTGTGTGTGTGTGTGTGTGTGTGTGTGTGTGTGTGTGTTAAAGGCCGCCACTTCCAAATGAATAATAATGACCATAAATGCTTTCCTCACTTCTGTGTTGATTTATCAGTTGTAGCCCACGCCGCGTCTTGCTCAAAAAAACTCTTGCACATCTGATGCTCACACCACCCACACACACACACCACACACACACACACACACACACACACACACACACGGAAGGATAATTGTTGTACCATGCCATGGAGAGATTGCAGTGATTTAATGTAATGCTGAAGGGATAAAAGTCTCTTTCTAAAGATCCTTCTCACACCACTGTCATTCCTGTCTTGATTGTTTAGATTTACTGTCCCTGTGACAGACAGGTAGCTTCTCCTGCCTCTGAACATCTGCACTGTGTGTTTGAACATGTTTGTGTATCTCAGACACATGCACACACAGACGGGAGCTGACAGTATCTGTGGTGTTTCCTCAGATCTACATGGCTGTAGAGGTAACGGCATGCTGGTTTTATGGATGG
>NW_023339663.1:29579549-29582655 GCF_004916995.1 Morone saxatilis
ACACAAACACACACACACAGAGGGGAAGTACCTACTGTACAGTGGCTCACACATGGATACACACACAGTGCATGCAAGCCAACATACAGTCTAGCCCCAGTCTGTGCCTTTCATGTGATCAGCAGTTTTAGATTTGACACTTTTGCCTTTGTGATCACATTCCAGTCTCAGAATAAAAATCCTTCTATAGACGAATACAGAGAGAAGAATAAAGAATACAAGTAATAAATGTAATACACATCATTATTTGGTGAGGATTCTTAGAAGTTAAAGATTTTCTAGGCTAATGTTCTTGTACATGATGATCTTCTAATTATTTATTGACAATTAACTTCATCAGGAAAGAACAAATGGCCAATAAATATCAACGAACAACAACACTATAAAAAGGAATAATTAAGACACTTTCAATATATATGCTGGATTTACTGTATACCACACCACAAAGCATGTATCCACATAATAACAAAACAAGCTAATTGTGGAGTCCATACTAAGACAAAAGGAGTTTTGTTACTACCGTCTCTGCTTTCGATCAAAGCAGGATGATGGTGTCTTGATACAACAGCAATAACAATATTTAACATTGAATTATATCCAAAGTGACATGAATTTTACGAAGCGTATCTACGCACAGATCGACAGCAGTCACCATGCTGGCTAGAAAATGTGTTGGGAAACACCCCTAAGCTCAAAACAATTTTCTTTTTTCTCTTTGAAAAAAAACCCAGACGTCTGCAAAAAGCATCCCCACCGACCAAATGCATAATCGACTGTGCTGTAAGCTGAGGCGTATAGTTATGCAAATATTTGTGTTAAGTTTTAAATATACACAAACGAGGTTGCACAGCTAACATATTGCTCGCTTCGGATCTGATATGTCGTCCAAAGCTCCAGCTGCAGCACTAACGAGACTAGGTAAAAACAAGTCTACCATACTACCGACAGAATGAGACAAGCTAGCCGTACGCAGAATTTAAGTCTAAGGAACAAGAGACATTTGCTCATTAAATGTTGTTTCTCAAAATTTAAATCTCTTGTATAGATGAAACTTATATATCAGCAACATTACTAGCCATAAGTATTTTACCTATCATGAGCAATCAGATCTCAATCCATTTTCAGTCTCCTCCTAGTCTGTGAGAGTCATATTGGGGCATAAACTAGCGAATTGTCAATTACTATTCAGCGAAATTATAATAGAAAACTCTGCACATACACATCGGTCAATCAGTCAATATCAACTAACCACCTCCCCAATAGAATAATACAATAGAGTCATGAATGATTAAATTAACTAGTTGTAAACATGCCAATTAAGCGAGAGGAGCTAAAGCAATTCTGACATTTACAACCAAGACCCAACACCTATCCAAACAGGACCATATATAGTTAGAGCCAACTCCAATA
This sequence comes from Morone saxatilis, assembly GCF_004916995.1. Taxonomy (NCBI): domain Eukaryota; kingdom Metazoa; phylum Chordata; class Actinopteri; family Moronidae; genus Morone; species Morone saxatilis. Next base: position 29,580,960 of record NW_023339663.1, read on the forward strand.
AATTATTGAGATACAAGGTCAATGTTCATGTATGCATGTATGACTAGAAATCAAACAACAACGCTAGCGATGCCTACACAAAAATTATACAATAAAAAGTATTACAAGCTCTATTAGTAGCTTAGCGGATCGCGCTATATGCAACTCCAGCTCTGCTACTCTTGTTCAACTAACTGGGACTTACAATGATGAATTGGTATTCATACGAGAAAAGACAGAGCATAAAGTAAATTCCATATAGCTCTTTATAATGGTTCTGGATCTGCTGCAGGGACTTTATTTATTAAAACCATTAAAAGATTCTGTTCATCATCATTTCCACTCCTGCCACTGGTTGGACTGAGATCTACTGTATTTACTGCATGCAAAGTACGATCAGTCTCAAAAGGATGTGTGAGCAATGTAAGCACCTAAAGAAAGAGTTGCAAAACTAGTTGTTCACTGTTAACAAACAAAAAAATTACAAGTAAGGAAAAAAAGAATGGAAACGCAAAGAAAAAAACAATCGAGCAAAAATAGATGTAAAACAACACATAACTTGGGTGTAATTTAATTTCAGAATAGGCATGAGCGGTGTAGTCTGCCCTTGAGGAACGGCTGTACGATTTCCAGATATTTTACGAGTTCAATTAAACATCTGGTTCAGAGCTGTGATGTGTTGCCTAGACTGACACGTGGCAGTGATTTCAGTCTCCCAGTATGCCACTGTATGTGTCCACATTTATGTGTGTGTGTGTGTGTGTGTGTGTTTGTGTGTGGTGTGTGTTGGTAAAGGCCGCCACCTTCCAAATGAAATAATAATGACCATAAATGCTTTCCTCACTTCTGTGTTGGATTTATCAGTTTGTATTGCCCAGCCCGCGTCTTGCCCAAAAAAACTCTTGCACATCTGATGCTCCACACACACACACACACACACACACACACACACACACCACACCACACACACACACACACACACGGAAGGTAATTGTTGTACCATGCCATGGAGAGAATTGCAGTGATTTAATGTAATGCTGAAGGGAAAAAGTCTCTTTCTATAAGATCCTTCTCACACCACTGTCATTCTGTCTTCGATTGTTTAGATTTACCTGTCCCGTGGACAGACAGTATGCTTCTCCTGCCTCCCTGAACATCTGCACTGTGTGTTTGAACATGTTTGTGTATCTCAGACACATGCACACACAGACGGGAGGCTGACAGTGATCTGTGGTGTTTCCTCAATCTACATGGCCTGTAGAGGTTAACGGCATGCTGGTTTTATGGATGGTGTTTTTCTATAAAAATCCTCTCCTTGCTGCCACCTGTCTCCAGCCCGCGGCTGCTATCTGCCTCCTTTTGAGGCAGCAGGGCTTTTAATCCTGTCACACACACCAAACACACAAACACAGAGGGGAAGTACCTACTGTACAGTGGCTCACACATGGATACACACACAGTGCATGCAAGCCCAAATACAGTCTAAGCCCCAGTCTGTGCCTTTTCATGTGATCAGCATTTTAGATTTGACACTTTTGCCTTTGTGATCACATTCCAGTCTCAGAATAAAAATCCTTCTATCCTTTATCCTGCTGCTGTAAAAACCAAATCCAATCCAATGTAAAAGCAGAATTATCACAAGGTTTTTCTCATTCATTGACCAAACAAAAATGGCAAAAGAAGAGAGAGAGAAGTGTGTGTGTGTGTGTTGTGTTGT
>NW_023339663.1:29582680-29590221 GCF_004916995.1 Morone saxatilis
GTGTGTGTTTGTTTGTGTGCGTGTGTGTGCGCGTGCGCTATTTGTAATTTACATGGCTGGCATAATGTAGATTTGATTTTGCACAGCACTGCAGACAACCTTCAGTTTTCAGGTATATTTTCATGAAATGTGAAGCTCTTCAGATATTTTTCATTTAACGCCTGTGACAGTAAGAATCCTGCTAAGGAAAGAAAATATATGCGTAAGGTGGTTAAGACATCATCTGCTGCATGTGGGTTTATTACCCACAGCGAAAGAGTGATTGTGACATTCCTGATGTATTGTATACGTCATGCTGGGAGGTAAATCTCCACACACTTTTATTTACCACTCAGAGAGAGCTGGCAGCAGGAGCGGATCTAGAATTTTTTGGAGTGGGCTGCATTTAAGGACTTGGACTGTAGGCTAAAATCTAAAATCCTGGGTATGACCCTGGTCTTAGGGGAGACCCTGTCAAGATGTTAAAATCTATTTCTTAGGCCTATATTTTCAGTGTCAAAGTTAATTCTTGACCACTAGAACAGTGTTTTGATAAATGAGTCAGCGGACAGACAAAAAGATCAAGCAGGCCATTCACATCCAACACCAAAGCCCATCCGTGAAAACCATTTTCGGGTCATGTGATGACAACTGAACCATCTCAGTGACAGCTGAGCAAACCTGTGACATATAATTGAAAGCTAAAAAGCCTTGAGGATAAGATTATGTTGTTTAACTTTCTATTTTGTGTTATGGTATATATCCCTAAATACAGTTGTGTTTAATTATATTACCTTAAAGTAACTGACAGAAAATCCTGCATTGGATTTCTTTCTATAGCATATATATATAGTCTGATGGTTGCACTGTACTGAATGGGAACTTGAATAGAGCACATTTACAATGCAGAGGGTGACAGGTTGGGGAAGGTGACGTTAGGGTCAAAAGGGACTCAACAGCTAATATTTTTCAGGCTTAAAAACATTTCTGCTTTGTATGATAACACACCTATCACTGTTCCCTCTCCCAGCACCTGATAGGTAGTGCTGTTTGTACATGTTATCACTCATTCCATAACAACAATAGCAACAGGAGGCCGAGGCCCTGTGAAGTCTGTTTCTTGAGGGCACACATTTTAATACTGAGATACTGCCGTCCTGTAACTCTGTACTGCTTTAAACAGGTTGCTCTAATTGTTACAGCTCCCATAGTGAACTTTGTAGTGAAGGCTGGCTCTGTTTAATGACATCCAGCAGGGCTCTGTTGTTCTTAACAACCGACTGAAGCTCATCAGATTAAAGCCCGGCATCACCCTGTGTTTAAAGCTAGTGATGGTCGTCTAAATTAAGCCATTACACGCTAATACACCGTCTCCTCTGAGGACTAAATGAGATTAAATTATTACGCTTCCAAGAATCGCTCCCTACATGGGCATTAAAGCTAGAGTCTAAGAAGGTACTATTTGCAGTTTTGTATTTATGGATTCCTGGGACAGTGTTTTTCAACAGAGAGATCCTTGAGAGATCAGAAAATTGCTAACAAAATGATTTAAAATTTCTAATTTAAATTACTAATCCCCTGACTTTTTTTATGTGTATTATTGTGAAATATAATTCATAATAATATATTACATCAAAATCTTATTGTCAATGCCCATCTTTCTAATTGCCTGCCAGTTAAAATCTTTTAGAACATAAACGGTCAGTGTTAACCTGATAACGGTCTGTGCTGGCCACAAAGCTGTTTGCTCCTGAAATTTAGTTAGCTTGCTTGTTAGCATCTAGCTAGCTAGTGCTAACCATTAACATATAAAAGATGGACGTCGCGTCTCCACTTCCTCTCACTGTACAAAAATTAAGCCTAAATGTCCAGGATACAGTCGCTGCCATCTTTCGCCATTTCGAGCCAGAGTCCGTGCAGTAGTAATCGGGTTTGGTGCCGCAGCATCAAAGTCCTGCCCAACCTACTCAATTGCAAACAGGGATTAGCTGTCAATAATAATATAAAATCCCCTTTTCAAAACTTCAAATAACTAATTAAAACCAAACTTAGAAAAATGATCACTTGAACACACATCAGCGTGATAAGAACTACCTAAATTGATTTAACATGTACTTTTTAGTTTGGCCCATCTGCTAAAATGGAGACAGCGGACATTATGACATATACTGCAGTCAGCCACCAGGGGGCAATAGAGATGTTTTAGCTTCAATTTTGGAGAGCTGTCATGTTCTTGGACACATTATTGAATCCAGTGTGATGATTTGAAGGTTTAACATACAAATGTAATAATTTTAACATTAATAAGAGTAAGGAAATATATTCAGAAGTTGCTTTGTTTTTTACATTTGCCCCGGCCATAAGCTAATGCTATTCAGGGGTCCTTGGTATAGCAAAGTTTGGGCACCCTGTCCTAGGGGATTAATATTGTAACTGTATCACTGTAAATTGCTAGCATGTCAGCATGTGCAAATGTGTTTGGCTTCATGGACTTGTGCCCCTGTCCTGTCAAAAAGCTCTGATGTGACTGTACAGCTTATGGACAGCAGCTCGGCTGTGGTTGTGTAGGTAGGCTTCAGGACGTGTTATACATTATGGATATGTGATGTGCCAGGGCAGCCACATTACAGGTTTAAAGATCAACAAACCTGTCAGGCAGATGAGATTTAGCCAGATTAATAGAAGAGAGGTGAGTGTTCCATCTTCTGCTCCTGACAGGCCTGCTCCACGAAGCAACCATTTCATACCTCACCTTCACCCATTGCACTTGCTAATATAGTGTGGTTTGGCATTGCTTGCTGTTTAAATGAGTGTGTGTGTGTGTGTGTGTGTGTGTGTGTGTGTGTGTTTTTAAACAGCCTTTCTCTTATCTGACTTTCAAATGTTGGACCATTTGGCAAGGCCCCAACAGAACCACAGCACATTGAGATGAGGTGATCTTATTAAAAACCATCCACAATGTTTCCAGGAAAGTTATCAGAGCGGTTCCCCCCCGTGTCAGGAGTCATTTATCAAGAAATTGAGATTTGTTAGCTCTTTAGTCGCGCTTCTCATCAGGCATGTAAGAAAGAGTTTTGTTTCTCTGCATGCAGGCCGTGGGAGGAATTAAATAAATAAGCAGTGGGTTTTAAAAAAAATGTTTTGGTTTAGACCAGCAACACCTCCACAAGGATCAGCAGCTATTCCCTCTCTTCCTTCCACACCGCCTCCTCAACTCTCCAGTCTGCCCACCTCCACACACCCACTCTCAGACACACTAAAGCACATTTTTGAAGTTGTGTTGCACCCTTCCGAGGGAGTGATTGGCCGTGAGAAGGCAGTGATTGGCCGTGAAAATGCAGTGACTGGCCGTGAGAAGGCAGTGATTGGCCGTGAAAATGCAGTGACTGGCTGTGACAAGGCAGTGAGAAGGCCATGGTTGGCTGTGAGAAGGCAGGCTGGAGTGGCTGCTGCATCTCCTGGTTAGTTCAGGGCCAGGGCTATAAGCAGGGGATGTTTATCTGTCTGATTAGTGTAGTAGATGGTGTGTTTGGACACATCAATGCAACATACGGAGGCACCACAGATTTTTATATTGAAATGGTCTATATGATGCTTCATTAAATACGTATTTATACAAAACTTGTCTTGACGTATGAGTTTGTAAAGATGGACCAACTGATTGGTCCAGCAGAATCTAGGAGATTTCATTCCAATAAAGCACACTGAACTGAAGTGAAAAGATGAAGAAATATTCTCCAGACACCAGAGCTAAGTTCCAGTGTCACCTCACTGTGTGACAGACAGACAGGCAGACAGACATGGGTTTGGAAAACATCCATGGTGTATTGTGTCAGGATTAAAATGGACGTGCAGCTCTGGCAGACTCCAAGGGTTGGCAGGTCAGTGAAATGGGTGTTTGTCATTCCAGTGGACAGGGGGAATTGTGGCAGAGGGCAGGGCAGGACGCTCAGTCGCAGTTTAGACACAACTTTTGCTGCGTGTGCATGCCACCATCTGTCAGTCCTGATTCCATCCTGTCAGCACTGCACTGCTGTCACTGCTATCCATTTTCTTTTCTTTTTGCATCCAAAGTGAAAAAAACAATCCATGTATACTGATGGAGGCACATCAGTAATAGACACAGTATGTGGCTGATACGTCGTATGATCTAGCATTTAGTTCATATTGTAGAGCTGATGAAACTGGTTGTCTAAGCCCTTGAGATTGAATTGTTTTAAATGCAATTTTTTGAGCAGATTTCATGGAATAATGCATGAATAGGCTATATTTAGGCTGTATTTTTCTAGGCTTGTGTTTTGTTATTAATATTTATTATTAAAGTCTGCATATGAAGAAGGAGACCGCTGTTGGTGGTCCATGTGAAACAAAAATTTAACAATTTGTTTTAAGCAACGTACGTAAGGTAACTTGCATACGTACTTATATATGTAGTTAAGTTACATCAGGTACATAAAGCAATTTAGCAACTCTTTTCCTAATCCTAACCAAGTAGTTTTTGTGCCTAAACCTAACCAAACTGCTGGCATTTCACAACATTAACCATGCGTATCATAAGTTGCGTATTAATTGTTATTAACTTGACCGCCAAGCCCTGTTTGTCCAGAAATGATCCTAGAGGGACACCTGCAGCATCATTTTGAAGCGGAGGGCCACTGACCAAGCTGTATGAGATTACGTATGTATGGTTAACATTGTGAAACAGTTGCAGTTTGGTTTGGTTAGTTTGTAATGTTATCAATCATAAAACTTTAAATTACTTTTGGTTTTACATGGGGCACAAACCCCATCCATCCACCCCAACTAGCTCCTTACATGGACTCTCTCACTCTTTACAGTTTGTCACCTGACGGAGATAGGGTGCATTGGAGTTAGCTGACAGCCCACTGCATCTCAAACAGATGCTGAGGGGAACCTTGTACATATTTGATGCCCTGGTAATGAGAATGGGCAGCAATGACACGTATCAATCACTGCCAAACCTGTCAGAGATGGGGAATGCAAACACGTTGAATGGCTATTTGTTAAAAACAGGCAGACCATGATGACAATGAAATTCAGGACTTGTTTTTATGTGTCATAGTTCATATTGTCTTCAAAGTGAGGCTGTAGCCTGCATGAAGTGTTTTGTGTTTGGGGACTGTCCTAGTTAAAAGCAAAGCAGCGCAGCAGTTGTATATCTGTATGACTGCCTGTCTTGGCACAGCAGGTCTCTCTCTTTGAACCCATGAGACTGTCAACTCTACAACCCTCTTGCACTCTGCCTCCTCTCTTCCTCTCAGCATGGCTGCTGTGCTTCACTGGGAGAAAACTCTTAATTGGAAGAAGTAATTAAAAGAAGCCTCTTATATATTTATTTAGCACATCAGTGGGAACCTGCTGGCTGTGTGCTCTGTCAGCCAGGACTGATAATCACAACAGCAAGGCTTGGAACATCTCTAAGGCAGCAGGCACTGGAGCCATTTCCCAGTCAAAGCGGCCTATCAATGTGGATGGTTATCAGCACTGAGAAACGTGTCTGATTTGGAATGTATGGCCTAAATATGTAGGGCCTGATTTTTTTTTTAGATATGTAAATAAAAAGGAAGTTCTGTAAGAGGTTCAGCTGCTTTCACCAAAAGAAAAATCCTTGTTTTTGATTGGTTGGCAGGTGCCCATTAAAATCATTAAAAAAAAACTCAGTAGGGTTGTGTAATGAGAGGTGCTGATTCTGGAAGTATTTCCAATGTAATTTCAATTTCAAAGTTTTCTTTTAATGATTTTAGCCACGAGAGATGGAGACTGTCAGAGGTGTGAATCAGAACTTTGGCAAATGAAAACACCTCATTACTGGGATTTTGAGCAAAACAGTGTGCCATAGTTACATGAATCTTAAGTGAACAGGTTTAAATGTTTTATAGGGTTTCTACAAAGCAGAACATTTCAGCTCACTTTCAGTACAAATATTTGGCAAAATGTAAAGCTTTCTTACCGAAATGCACCTTGGGGGTTTGTCTCCTTAACTGTAGTAAATATTAAAAATGCACAGCCCACTTACTTACCCATAGCTTTCAACTGTATCCCATGACCTTCTTCAACAAATTGAAAGAAGGCTGTGAGATACAATCGAAAGCTTCAGGAATAACTAAGTAGATTTTGTGTTTAGAAATTATACCAAGTACCAGCTGTGGAGGCCCGACACAAATATTTACCAAAGTAAACAATTAACTAACTAACTAACTAATTTAAACCATGGTTCAGCCACTTCAAATTCATTGGCATTAAAAGAGTGCGACCCAACCCAAGAGGGGGTAATTTGATTAACCAGCTCTTAAGAAGGGAGGCTTTTTGGATTTATGAACTAAACCCAATTGAACCTTATGGACTCAATGAAGCACAGGATTTGAGCTGTGTAACATTAATATGTTAACTTATACCTCTCTATACAGGTAATTTGGACCTTTCCATTAATCGTGCTGTTTTAAAATTTACCTTGTTTTGTCTTTTGCAATTATGTTGTTTTGTATTTAATGTTTTTGCTTTACTTTCACATTTGTAAAATATATAAATCACTTTGAAATGAGGAAAGGAAAAAAATATAGAATGTGACGGCAGGTCATCTGACCCAGATTGCGGCCTATTTGCCACAGCTGTGAGTGCCAGTGTAATTTTGCTGAGGCTGCTGCAAGCGAAACTTTAAGTAGATCACACACTCAAATAATGAAATTAAATTGACTTTACTTACAAATGAATATTTTACTTCCAAAAACCTAGACTAAGTCTAGTCTAATCTAAGACTAGTCTTTGCTTGAGCTACATAATAATCTGATGCAAAAAGTTTGCCTTGATTCAGAAATAGATCAAGCAGTAACATTTTTATCAGCGCACATGTGTCAAAAAAGATTCTCTCCTTCAGTTTTTATGTCTACAGGGTGTCCCTTTGATCTTTTATGAAAGAGCCAGATAGTTCATCTTTTGTACTGATCTTTTGTAAAAACAGGAGAGTTTTATGCCCAAAGCCCAAACACTGAAGAGCTCCAACTGATAGAATGCAAACTACAGTCTCCTGCAACAAAGTCATACATCTTCTTTTTTTGTTTTGCTACAAAACTGCCTGCATCACACCACACCATACGGTGGCACTGAATCTATCATGAAGCTGGGCACGAGCAGCAGCCTCCATGGTTGGCAGATGAAGCAAACATGGAAGTAACAAAAACTGCAGTTCCTCCAACAGCCACTAAAAGCTGGCTCCAGCAGTAAGTCGATCTCCATAAGGCCCCATATTAAAATGCCAACTTTACAGCAGAAACAGACATATTTAAAACCTGGAACAAAAAGCACTTTTGGTCTCTATAGAAAATTTCCCTATTCACAGGCGGCTGTTTTGAGTAACCAGGCTTCAATGGGCTCACGTCAGCTCCACCCACACTCCACCTCTTTGCCCATTTTTGGATTAGCCCGAAGCCAGCAGAGAGCTTTGACTCACTGCCTAAACCCAATTAAATCTGACACAACCTGCCAGGTTCAGGGCAGATTTGGGCCCAAAACCGCTGTTGTAGGTCGGGCTCAGACAGAATTAG
>NW_023339663.1:29590321-29592229 GCF_004916995.1 Morone saxatilis
TGCATTTTAAATTTACCTTGTAGTTGTAGCTTTATGTTGGTAATAGAGGCGATGGGTCACCAATTTGGGGTTGGGTTCAGCTTGGGGCAGCTGAGAAAGCTGGCTTCTGTGTTCAGTGGTCGGGCGTTGCCCAGAATCTCTGGAGAGAGCTACACTTGGTCCCTTTCCGATGGGTTTACGGTGTCCGTTACTCTAACTGAGTGTGATTATGTGTATTGGTTGTCTTGAGTGAAAGCTGTACTCTGGATGGGCTAGATAAATGACGTAATGATGCAAGGCAAAGCCATGGTATATTACTCTGATTCCAGGTGAAGACAGCCAGCAGGGAGGAGAGTAAAACCTGATTATTGGATGTGGGGCTTTTTTAGATTAAAAGGATTGTGATCTGAGTACTAGGATTTTAGCCACGATAAGGTAATTTTGTTTTATCGTTCTCAGTGTTGACGTACTTCACGAATTGGTTGGCGCGGGGGCTATGATTCTACCCCTTCCCTTACATGCTGCTTTTGGTTCCCGTATTGTTTATTGATCTTCTTGCATTTTCTTTTCCGCCACTCAGCAGTCATTGGACAGCAAGCCACTGACGCGAGTGCGAAGGTTTCAAAACAGTCAGAGGACAGAAAAATCAAGCCCACCCAAAATCGCCGGCAGCATCTCTTGTCCCTCCCCCCCCCCCCGCCGCTAACGTCAAATAAGTTTCATCATTTGCGGCGTGTTGTGTTTCAATTTCATCACACTTACATTTCAGCTGCTGTAATCTCTGAGCTGTGCAGGGATCACACAGTGTGACTGCAGGGCTCGCCGAGAATCACACTCCATGCTGTTGGTGATGCTACCGCCAGCTTTAATGAGGTCATTTCTCCCCTTCCTCCTCTTTAATGCAACTCTTGAGAGATTTCATCATTCCATCGTGGCGACAGAGGGTTTAGAGGGAGACAAAGAGCTGAAACAAGAGCATGTTGGCCTGTCAGTCAGTCTCAAATCACCTTGCTGCCTCTGATCTTCCATTGTAGCCAGCAGGTGTCAAAGCTGAGCTCCCTGTTGTCTTCCATGCACTAAAAATGACTTCCATGTATTCCAATGCCAGAATCTCTGTTTAGAGACAAAGCACACGTACAAAAATTGTCTTTAATCATTTCAGGTAACATCATTTAATCAGGTAATCTCATCGAGATCAAGGTCTCATTTTCAGGAGTATCAGTCAGACACAGCAAGCATAAAAAAACATCTCTCCCCAGAAATACACAAGCATCAGTCGTTTCAGCAATATACATATGTATACATTCAATTGACAAAGCCGCATTGGCAGTGATTATGACTCTTGTCTGACAGGAGCAATGCAATAAATTAGGTAACGTTATTATAGAGCCACAGAGGCAGGAGGTTGGTGTGGATGGATGGGTCGAAAAAACATCACACTTTACGATGCGGAAGCCACCAATTCCTGTTTCCTACCAACAGCCAACTTTGGTCTTTTAACCTTAACTGCAGGGTTACTCTTGTATGTTAATAATGGTTAGGGGGCTGGTGTTTTTATATATTTTCTGAAACACAAATGTTCCCTTTCCCCATTATTTACTAGCATTACCAGTTGTTCTGTACATAGTGTGAAGTGGAGTGGAGATGAACATGCTGACTTTGACTCAGTCTGGCAGCTACTGACAGCTTTAGAAATAATGTGGTCTATAAGTTAAGCTGGGGCAGATCTAGAGAAATATTCATGGTGTGGTAAGAGGGTGGCAGAAATATCTGCTGATTTAATCACAATCACATAAATCAATATTAGCTTGGAAAAGCCCCCAAATGAAGAGATTTGAACTCAATTACATTGTTGTGGCACATTAATAAAGCACTGAATAGAAAGAAAGAAAGATAGCATTAGAAATCAATACATTGTTTTACTATTTT
>NW_023339663.1:29592253-29601796 GCF_004916995.1 Morone saxatilis
TAAGATATGTTTATTTTTTTCACTGAACTTCAGTACACTACAGATCATTACATTTATTAAAAAAAAGTTAACATGTTATTTTTAAAATAAATTATTGAATGTCTTAGATTTCACAGCATTTGACACCAAACTGGGGTGGCCAGGCTATTTTATGCATGGCAGCTGCCACCCCTCTAGATCCGTCCCTGAAGTAAAGCAATAGCATGCCTGTCAGTGACTTTAGCAGCAGTGTTTTTTAATTAGTTAGGATCAACATCTAATTAGTCTTAGTTAGCTTAGGTTAATTAGGTTGTCATTTGCCCATATTAGTTTCAACCCACAATTCTACAGCGCTGATATTCCTCCTGAGTCTGGGACGGACATAAGGAGTGTTAAATAGTGTAGCTACCTGTTGAGAGTCTTTTTTACTGACATTGCTGGCTAATTATCTGACTAACCCTGAGTTGACATTTTCCTGTGGAGTACTGCAGTTATTAAACTGTCATCTCATTGATTAATGAGATAGATGGAGGCTGTATGATAAACAAAGCAGCCAAAGCAGCTGATTACTGTCAACAAGTATGTTCAAAACAAATATTAAAGAACTGATATTAGCGCAGAGCCAGTTTCTAAATTTAAACTTTTTGTAGTAAGTCAACATTTAATCATTTATTAATGTTAAGCTAAGTCAGAATTGTGCATTTCTATTGTAATACCCAAGGAATTATTCAGCTACTTTGTAGGAAATGTTATTATAATATATTTCCTTAAACATACAGGTCGTGTTGAACTTGTGATATATGGCCCTGTATTTAGTTTTGCCCAAGGCTAGACCTCATGTGCTTTTTGTTGTCTATGTGTATGTGTATGTGTGTGTGCATGTGCCACTATACACGTGTGTACATTGTTTTGTGCGTAAAGCAGCCGGCATGACAGGCAGTACCCCCACTGAGGTTCCGTACCTGTGTGTGTGCGTGTGTGTGTGTGCATTCTTGTGTGACACAGTGTATTCATCTATGTCTCACCACATGTTTCCATGCTCACGCTAACCTTGTTAAGTGTAACCTGGATCAGGTTGAGGACAGCATGTTCAGTATGTGACCAAATGTTATGTTCCTGCAACCAAATCTGGACTGCTTTTCAGGAAACACACACACACACACACACACACACTCACTGCACCTACCCCTCCTGCCTGTTAGCATGTGTGTTGAGGCAGGTCTGTTATCAGAGCTGGCTGACTAGCTGCTGAGTGAATCATATCATCCGTTGTCCCTGCAGGCCTCAGGATGTTGCTAATGATATACATATTTTTAGCACTGTGGGCTGAGTTGCTATGCGCATGTCTGTGAGTGTGTTACAGGTCTGGCCCCAGCCCTAAGCAGAGTTTAATTCTCATCCCACCTTACCCCACCAACGAATGTTAGCAGCACGCTGACCTCCAGTAATTCACAATGTAAAAACTTGAGTTGTATAGGGAAAACTGTAGTACTCGAGTGGAATTAGGAATGTGGCATACTCAGAAAGAATGGTAAAACTTTATAATAAGGGTACAAATCAAATACTTAAGTAATGCTTAACTAATGCATAACTCATGATGATTTAATGCATAAATGAATGCAGGGTATATCATAAATTCCTGATGCTAACCACTAACAAATGTTTAAGTCACTATGACTTTGTGATTAGTTCACACTATTACCAGTTAAGGAATGTTGATTCACAGTAACTTTGATATGCAAGTTGCCTGTATTCCAGTTACATAAACTTATTTTAGAACTAAGAAATCAAACTGAGTGTCAGATGCCAACTTTTACATAAACATAAATACAGTAACATAAGTCAATTTTGGTGTAACCGAATTCCAGCTAACATGAACGAAAACTGTAAATTTGCCTCAAAGGGCTTTACAATCTGTACAGTGTAGGACACCCTCTGGCTGACCCTCCATTCACATAAGACAAACTCTTAAAAAAAAGGAAAAGGAGCAACAGAGGAGGGATGCCTTTCCCAGGACAGACAGACCATGTTGTGTACAGAATAGACCAGAGAATGTGGATCCGGGAGGATGTTGAGCTACTTCAGGTGTTGCCAAACGGATGTGGATCTTGCAGCCAATTTCAGAAATGAAATGATAAAGAAAACGATTGCACTTGTTAATAGCTTGCTGCCATTCATGTGTGAGTGTGTGTAAATGAGAGGCAGATTGTCAGCCCCTCTGGACAAAACCCTCAAATAAATGCAGTCCGTAATAAGAAAAAAAAAGGTAAATCAAAACCTGCACATGGATGAGTGGACTGGGGCAAGTGGGATGAAGGGTTGCATTTATATTAATCCTGCAAATAGCAGTTATCATGTTTTCTACTGTAATGCTAAAAATACTTTGGGTTGATGGATGTACATTTCTGCACTGACATTGCACTAACCCTGAAAATCCTATTTAGTTTTCTTGAGTTCTATTTGCATCCTTACTACAGAGAGCACAGTGCTTCACTGTCTTAAACACTGATTGAGTTTTGATTCCAACATCTTTTTAGATGTTCCCTGTAAAACAGAAATTTAATGTTTTTTTAATCTGAAAAACATCAGCAGAGGAAGTACTTTAGTAAATAATAATAATAATAATATTTTTTTTATGTTTTTCTTCCATATGTTTGTGTGCTCACTGTTATGTTTATTAACCCAGTGTATCAGTATTGTTCTTTTATCCTAGTATTGTATCCTTTAAGTTTAAAATTCTGGTATGGTGACAATCTATACAGCATTCATTTTAATAAAGGAGCAGCTTTTTGGTTTCTTCTAATTAAACGTGTTTGGGCACTGTGACAGAGCAGACAGTGTCTGAAAGCGGGCGTCTCACAGCAATAGTTTATGCAGGTGTTTGGCAGACAGTCAGAGGACATTATATATAAACTGTAACAGTTAAGGGGACCTGTCCCCCCATGGATATTGCACTATTGGATCATACCCTGTTTACAGTCCAGTGATTTGGCTCTGCTGTGATAAAGAAAATAACTAAAGAGAATAAAAAAAGGCACTGATGCATTATATTGTTGTTGATAATTGCCACTTGTCAAGGCTTTGGAACGATGTCAGGTCATTTTCCAGCTTGTTTTGGCCTCGACCTGCTTAAGAGGAATTATGGTTCAGTCTCTGTTTATCTGGCTATCAGGCTCGATCCACTGATCTACCACTGAGCAAACTTTCATAAGTGCTTAATAATATACTTAATAAAACACGGGAAGTGACGTTGTTTTTTCACATGTTTTTTTGTTAATGTTCTGTGTTTTTCTAACACATAAATCCACAGGGAGACCTTCTAGTAAGCATCAACAGTAAACAGTTTTTGATAAAACTGCTCTCACTCCAGCAATAAGCATAATTTTGTATGTTTTCAGTTAACTTTTTGCCAGGCCCTTTAAATGGGGTCTTTGCTCCGCTTGAGTCTTTTTTCTTTTCTGATTTTCAAATAAGCTTTTGGCTCAGCTGGAATATCATTTTCCGATGAATGGCAGGTAGATTATAATTACTGACCCTTTGTAGCTGTAGCAGCACACCATCAAATAGCTTTCCTCTGTTGTCTGAGTGCCACATTATATACTGTACAATACTGTAATCATGTCACTGGCTGACCAGTAGGTTCACCCACTTATGCACACAACCAACACATATGCAGGAGTGCCTGAGTTCTCTCTTTAGTGTGCCTGAGTTGGTTGATTTTGACATTTTAAGTTTTTCCACAACTTTCCATCAGCTTTAGAATGATTTGCTGCATTTTCTTACCCAAGTGTAACCACCTGCTGTTCATCAACTACTGATGTAAAACAAAATGACGCTTAATTTATTACACATTGTTATATCACCCAATAGCACTCCAAATTCCATCACTGTCACTGTCAACCATTATTGGATTTGAGACTGCTCCGTAGCAAAATTAGAAAAAAACATTAAAGCAGTTCCAAGGATGGCCAAGTTTCTGCTTCATGCAGATGTGGATGTACAATACCAGCCACCCAAAACTGCCCGCCCAGCTGCTATTCATTCTATTCAGATAAGCAAGACTCTGCACTTACTGCAGATTTATATTAGTGTGGATGCACATACTTTTTTTTTGCACTATAGCCCGACTGATGCGGAATTTTTGAGGCCAGTACCAAAGTTCATATTTGATCATCTAAAAAATCTAATGACGACATAAACAAAATATGTAATGGAGACATTGTTTTTTTAAAGGCCCAGTGTGTAACATTTAGGAGGATCTATTGGAAGAAATAAGTATTCACAGGTATGTTTTTATCAGTGTATAATCACCTGAAACTATGAATTATTGTGTTTTTGTCACCGTAGGTTAGGGGTAGGTATCTTTTTTTCCATTTTCCATTTATTTATCATTGTTTTAGGACTAAAGGGATTCTTACATTCTCCAATTGTAATATGTAGCCATCACACTTCATTCGACGAGACAGGGATCAAAACATGTTTTCAGACGTAAATGTACTTGGGGAAAAAAGTGTGTGTGTGTGTGTGTGTGTGTGTGAAGTCAGCAGACTTTCTTTACCTCCATATGGCCGGTGTTTAGCTAGACCTCAAACACGGCTGCTGCTAATGCAGCTGACAGAGCTCCACCCAGCACTTTGTACTCCCCCAGAGGTATATTATTACACACTATTCATAGACTTAATGCTTGTTTCTGTGAGAGATTAATTGTAAGTCTTTGTTAATGTGGAAGTCATAAAAACCTCTTTGAAAGAGTCCTCCACCCTCAGTTAGCCTGCCTGCAAATGTGTTTGTGTGTGTGGCTGTGTCACTGTATGTGTGGCAGGTGGCATGGTTCCATAGGGAAACTGGTAATTTCTCTCAGAAGTTCATTTTTTAGGAAGTGTGTGTGAGTGTTGTCAGAGCAGTGCCAGCTTGTGTTCGAAATTTCACAGTCGCTTTGAGCTCATAAAGTGTCCAATAACCAACAGGGCCTGGAAGCACATAAAGCTACCGTATGGCTTCAGCTTGCGTGCTGCCTCTTACATAAATCTGAATTTACAATGGCTTTGCTACACCATATATATACTAAAGAATGACACTTTTTTGGAATGTGACACCAATTGATATATGTTGTTTTTAGGCTTGAACATGCATACGTGTGTGTGTAGTCTCTCTGACAGTATAACTTGAGGGCTGAAGGTGAAAGGCTGAGGATATGAATGAGAGGTTATCTGTCCCTGCTGGCAGTATGAGCCCCCTGTTGTGGACTCCACCGCAATGTCAAGTCTTGATGAAAGGCTGTTATCCACTGCCTTTCAGACTTTAGTCATGTCCACACTAATTTGGATAAAAATGTGAAGTCTTGCTGTAAAACAGGATTTCTTCTCTGCCATTCCTTAAGTCATTTTTTAAAATCTCACAGGCCTCACTGAAACACCAGAATAAGAAAGAGAGAAGAACAAAACCATGTATTGCTGGCCGCATCAATTGTTAAGGAGTGTGTTCTAATGGATAGACTGCTTTGACAGACTCAGCCTCAGACTCTCTATGCTCACTTATTTGCGGCTTTAGTACAACTTAACTGCTAGTTCAGGCAGTCAACTCGAGCTGCACTGCTATACACACATGACATGCCTTATTCCATAATCACTAACCAAGCGCACCCTTCCAATCTGGCGGTCTATTTAAACTGCACAATTTCTCTGCTCTGTCAATGCCGCTGTTGCACTGCATCGTATTGATGCTGCTGCTGCCACTGTAAGCTATTGCTGCCTGCGCACTGTAAGCCCCACCACCACCCCCAGCATCCACCTGCTAGGCCCGGCTGGGGTTTAAAGGTATTTGTTTCATCACCCCCAATTATCTCTATGTAATAAAATCTGGGTAGTGATGAGGTTGAGCCTAGACGCAAAATCTAATCTGCTCATTACTGCGCTAATAAAATTTGGAACATTTTAAACATGAGTTGTCTGACTGAACTCCTGGTAGTAGTTGTAAAGTAATTAGAAGTTTTTAAAAATGTCTTTTGGTGGCTAGCTAGTCACTTAGACAGTGACACCCACTGTATTTGGTTCACAAACAAACATAACCTTCTTCCTGGCTGACGGCCTTACGGACTATCTAACTTGCCACCTGGATGCTTCACATCATGTTGACGGGCCCACTGAGAAATCATGAGCATTAAAGTGGCTGCATGGCTTACTGACTAGCTGCCAGTTCTGCACTATCACACTTCAGGAAAACCCATTTGAACACTAAGAAAGTCAAGGCAGAACAAGCTTTTATTAATAATGCATGAATGCTTCACTTAAGTGGCTACTGCCTTTGCTCACACGTGTGTGATCTGTGAGAATGCATTCGGCAGATGAAACGCTATATATTCTTTTTGAACATGAGCATATGCAAACTCCTCAGTGTCATCTGCAAGTGTGCTGGACTGTTCATCTCTGTCTCTGTGAATTTTTCATGACATCTTCTCTCCACCATAGATCGAATTGCATGACAGTAAGACAAATGGAATGAATGCAGCATTCACCTCATGAAAAGGTCAGGTTTAGGCAATTCAAATAGTATGGCAAGGGAAGCGTTTTGGTCATGGCTAAATGCAAAAAAACTTAGCTGAAGTTGAAAAAACATCCATCACAGCTGAAAACCTCTAAGCATGAGCCTGGAATGGAACCTGTTAGTTTTTAAGTTAAATGCATCTGTTCATCCACCACCCAAAGCTACACTGCCTTGCTCTCCTCAACCCCTGCTTCAATATGAAACTTGTATTGATTCTCATCATGATGAATCCTTTATGTAATCCTCTCCTGGTGGGGGAACATATTTCTCTCATGCAAGGAACATCAATGGCTATGTTTTAATGCACACCAGTAATCCAGTCATAATGCGATTAAGGCAGTAACGCAAGGGAGGTGGAACCCATCGAAACACCATGCTTTGATTAATAAGATTCTGCTCATAGCTGCTAAGCAATACTGTAGTAACACGTGAAGTTTATTTTGCTAGATTGAATATTAATCCAATTAATTTTTTTCATTGCTTGTTAAAAACATATAAATCCAACTGCTTGATGGTGCGTGCCAAAGACCTTTCACTGGTAGAATGCTTCACTTCCATTGTTTGCTTCTGTAGACTACAGACTTCTTGTACTGGCTATTTCCAGAGTGGCACATCTTTCTTTGGGATTAAATCTTTGTAAATTCTCAACTATGTTAAGGCAGATGCTATGCTGAAAGAAGCATACTGTATGTCACATAAAGATGAGGTTTGAAATTGAATACTGTATTGTTATTCTGTATACAATTTGGACATTCTCAGAATACCTTCACAGGAACGCATCTAGGAAGTATCCTGATCAGATGACCAGACCTTATTAAATGACTCTTTTTAACATGCAGAACTACTTCAAACTCCTTCTGAATGCCCAAGGTCCTCACCCAATCTTTAACAGAAAATTCTGATATATTTCTACTGTGCGTATGTCCAATAAATGTGAACACTGATTCTATGGAACATGCTACTGTAATTGGTACTCACTACCTCCGTTGTAGAGATTAAGAAGAATGAGGAGGCAAAACAATGTATATCAGGCCATTCTGCGCCACATCTGGGACAACCTGCTGGCTAACCAAGCTAATCATATCCATATCCAACACAACTATTATTTTTTACCTTAGCTACCACTGCAATGTCAGATCAGTGGGTCAAGGAAAATGTATAACCAGATGTTAGTGTGTTTTGCTGGTGAGTGGCTCATATTGCAGTTATGTGTTCCTTTTATGGCCTTGCACTATTCCTCCGGTTGATTTTTGAAGAGTGAAATGCAGTCTGCAGGATGGCAATGTGGACCAGAACCTCAAATTCTAATGTTGCAGTTACACAGCTGGGATTACTATCATCATTACATCTAGAGTTTCGAAGTCTGGCATGAGTCACTCTTTGCAGTGAAGGTTTTCTTCCTCACTCGGCTGTGATTGCAGGTACATTGTCTTTCGCGATAGTCCTGTCTTTCTGCCTCTATCCTTCATCTTTCCTTTTTAATTTGATTTATTGCTTCTTAATTCCTCATCTGTGTACTCCGGTTCAAGTAAATATAGCTGGCAAATTGACCCAGTTATAGATCTCAAAGCTGTTATCCATAATGTTGTGTTTACTTTTGTGTGTCCTTGTAGTCTTTGCCCTTGTAGTACAAATGGGCAGCCCAGTATCCCCTCTTCTTCCACACCTCACAATTTACATTGAATACCGAAGTTTGTGAATGGGTGCGCAGCGCATCTCAAGTTCATGCAGGAAACTTGAGTTTGCATCACATCACAGACCTGCAGTTAACATTCACCTTAACTATGACCGATTTCCTTAACCATATTATAGTTGCCAAGCACAGATACTGTTGGAAGCAAACATTTAAAAAACCTGGACTGTCTGGCTGTATGATTGAAATTAGTGCATACTTCTGCACGTTCACACAAAGTCATTTATGGTGTTGCTTGGTTGGACACTCCAAAAGTCATGGTTGTTTCTTTTGGAAAGTTACAAATGTTCTCACAGATGGGTGTTTCAGACTGTTAAATGATAAGCTCAAGAAAACATTTTGGAAAAGGAAAAATGAATTCTTTTTTCACAAAAAAATGTGTATGGTCTTGTCTCTTGTTATGGACACAAATCTAGCTTCACTGCCATTACTGTGGTGGCAAGTTGTAGTTCTGTCACTACTGCTGACTATTGAGACTGGCAGCAGTATGGGTAGTTGGATTGCCTCCAGTTACTGATGAAGATGCCTTATATGGATGGTAAAATTATTAAAATTCTACGTATTCGTTAGACATTTGTTACAATGGCCAGAAATAGGGACTGTCTGCCACATTCCAAGTGATGTACTGTGTAATTCTACTGCAATAGCTAGCTAGATCCATCAAGAGTTACATTTAATCATCACAGACCAGTTATATTAGCAAAAAAAGGTACTATAAATTCATGTTTTTTCATAGGTATTCACATTCATTCATTAATTGCCTGGCATGTGAACATCTTGGTCATCTGCACACCCAGGGAATCTATGTCCAGGCAGGTTTTCATGATTAGCTAGGAACATATGTACTGAACCAGTTTTCACTGCCAAGTCAGGAGCTTTTTGGCCCTGAGAAGGAAACATGTGAGCCCCCTCATGAGACAATCACATTCATAATGCATCAATGGGAATACAAGCTGGGTTACTTTGAACAGCCCTGTAATCAGTCTCAAATTTACTTCCACACCACCAGATGTGTGGGTCACTTCAGCTCCTCATGGAATTTAGAGAATCTAGATCTCATAGCCGCAGAGGTAAATGCTGTCCAACAATCAGTGCACTGAAGGCTCAAAGTGTTCCACATAAAAGGCTGCGTAAATGTACAAAATCACTTGTTACTTTCAATAGTTAGCAGCTTTTTAACATAAATCCATAACCCCAATCAAAATGAGAAAAGTTTGTTGTTATTGTTTCAGGCTCACCATGCAGAATGCTGCTGTTTGGTTGCCATACGGTTCCTTTTTGCTTTATCATTATAAACTGAAGAAACTGAATGATCATTGTCTGTTTAA
>NW_023339663.1:29601828-29606105 GCF_004916995.1 Morone saxatilis
ACAAAAATTTGTTTTGATGTCTCTTGTTTTACACATTGCACAGTAGGCTAGTGTGTTATTTTTCAATAACTGAACAGAAAGGTGTGGGTTATGTCTTACTTTATCTAACTCAAGATTTAGGTGCCTTAAGGAAAAAAATAAAGTTTATTACAACTGAGGCGAAACTAGAGATGAACCAATTGTGAAATGTTGTTATTCATTTGCCCTTTTGTGCCAGGGAAACGAAGAAATCTACAAAGATAAGCATCTCTGCCTTGTTGTAGCTCAGACTATTTATCTTCTCATCCAAGATGCCAGACACAGAGGCAAACAGCCGCTCACTGTCCGTGCTGCTGCATTGATCACATAGTTCCAGCGCTGGAAAACGGAGGTGATTATTTCTCCAATATCAAAGTGGGAAGAAAACAACAAAATATTTGACTGATTGACTCAACAGATAAATATCTGCCACTAATATTAGGAAATGCCATCGTATTCGCCAAAATCAAGGTGAATATTTGCCAATACCGAGTTCTGTAGATAAATCAGTGTCACTAGGTGCAACATAATCAAACAGATTGGAAACAAGGTCAGGACAGTGAAATTACTACCCCAAATCTCCATTTGAAACATCCACACAGACCCACTTTCCTTTTTTTGATCAACTGTTATCTCTGATCTCAGGTGTCCACAGTTTTATTTGATCTGATTTTGACTCAAGGACTGCATTAGTGATATGTTATTTGTTGTTGATTTAGTATTGAATTGTTTACAGTCTGCTCTGTGCATGTGGTAACAATAGTGCTGTGTATTGCCTGCAATCAGCCCTCTGCAGTTTCTAAACAGTATATTTTCTAATGAGGGAAATTATTGTGAACTACTCCTCATTTTCCTGGAGCCTCTGTGGGTTCCTTCAGAACCTAAACTGCTCTAAACCTCTCCACCACCAGGATTCCTCTTTTTACCCCAAGATTAGAAACCAGATTAAATCAACACAGTGATTTCCATATGGCAATTTTGCTGCTTAAGTCATTTAATCTACAGTAACTATAACCACCAGAAGTCACATATTTGCTAAAACAGGCACTTTGCCAGTAAGAAGAAATGGAATCTTTCATTTTCCTTTGTTACCGCTGCAGCTCAGGGATTAATTTGCCACTGGACAAGATAATCATAAGATTCCAATATGCAGAGGAGATTACCTGAGAGAAATGTTTGCCAGTCATTACTGTACAGCTGTGACCTGTGAGTGTGCACACACATTATGCACACAGCCAGATCAACTTGCAGAGCATATGCACACGCTTGCATTCATAAACAGCAGACATCTGGACAGAGATGAAGTGTGTTGGCAAGAATTATAGAGGGACAAGCAGCATTAGCAGCACAAAGTCTAGTTAACAAACTGAATGAAATATAAGTCTGTGTCTGGCTCATTAAGTCAGAACCAGTGTCAAAAGTGTATATACATGCATGGTAAATAGGCCAGTCTCCCACTATCTGTCACCAGTAGTCAAACAGCAAGCTTAACACATGATAAAATAAACGATGATTAATTATTATAGGGCTCCTTTATGCCCACAGCTTCTTACTGAGCTCTACATGGCAGCATGAGCTAATTAAATCTAATCAAGGCCAGCATCAGAATGCTGCACAGTTTACAGCGCTTCAGCCAATTTTCTGGAGGTCGGGAGAATCTTCACAAGGCAGAAGTACCTTTTGATTTAATTAATCCGCGACATTGTAAACATTGTTAAGTCATTAAACGAGAAAAATGCAAAATGTCAGGACATGTTTTACAGACTTTTTTTTATGTAGCTGTGGTCAGAAGGAACCTCCAGTCACTGTTGCCAACTTGGCAGCTTTGCAGCAAGACTTTCCAGACTCGTGAGTGTGTTTCCAAACACACCAGGATAAGGTTAGCGCCACTTTTTGGACAACGGAGGACAATATGACTGTGTTGTATTTAGTGAGAAAATTGGAGATACAATTGTGCCGTTTGTTTATAAGTCCAAATATTTCTGATGATTACTGTATTTCCCATGCACAGCATAACTTCTCCAGTAGAAGTGTGTGCGTATACATGTGCAAATTTGCATATGGCATATTTGGCAGCCTCTAGTGGGTTTTTTGAGCAGCCTTGGAAAAGCATCAGCCATATTAGAGACTCCTGCTCAGGAGCAGAGCCAGGCGTTGTGCTTAGCCGAAGGGATATGGGTGCAAGTTCCCCCGGGGAGATTTTTCCCATTTACGGCAGCTATATGCACTATTTTGCAAGCCAGTTAATAGACTGCCTTAAAATCGGCACAACATTTGGGAAAAATAAGATAATGGTCCAGTAAAACAGTCATCCTGTAAAACTTACATCCTATTTTGTATGTAATTCTTCATCATTCTGAAACCATAACACAATAAATGTTGAGGATGACTAATTGTCACTTCTGCCGCAATTACATAACATAAGTAGGATGGGAACAACGCCACCACCCCCAAGTCCACCCCTGCTCCTGCTGGACTGCAGGGCTATAGTCAAGACCACTTACTATAACTAAAGTGCTGATCGGGTCCGAGTTGAGACCAGAAGATAAATATTTTTCATCTTACTGCTCTTTTGCTAAATGTGTGATTACAAAAAAAATTTAATTGTATGTGAAACCAAAACAAATGGGACATGAACAGCAGTTCTGGCTCTTTATGCTACATCTGGTCAGCACGTCCATAAGCAAACATCAGTATTTGATAAGTTCGGAGTCAGACCACACTGTTAAAATGAGGATGATCTGTTGTGACTGGACATGGCAAAGACATACTTTGGAAAATCAGCATTACTCATACTTGTACATGACCGAGCAGGTCATATTTAAGAATTTTGCATGTCTGGTGAACTGACAGCTGACTGACAACAGAACAGCCTCTCCAGTCTGTTATGAGAGACTATAAAAGCATAGGGAAAATAATCAGAGCAGGGCTCATTGCCAAAGGTAACACTGCTGTAAGGTCTGGCATCTGCACTGTGTCCATAGCAGCTCATGCAGCTCAACGTTTCACATGCAAACACAACCAAAGGCCTTATATCAAAATACCAGTGAAGTTGGCTTTATCTCTTCTTTACAAAACACTCTGTGTATCTTAAGCAAGCCTGTGTGATGTTGCAGTGGTAGGGTCTGTGTTTGCCTACATCAGTGGTACTCAAACTTTTTGTGGCGTGCCCCCCCTTCAGAAACCAAAGAACATGCATTACTTACCAGTGACAGGGGAAGCAACAAATTAATGATTGAATTTTAGTGATGTAAAGGTCAGCAAGATAGCAGAAATCCCTGCGTAAATGTTCATTCAACTTAGTTTCACTCCATATTTCTCCCCTGGTCATCCCCCCCAACCCTGTGCAGTGGCTCTATGCCCCACCAGGGGGTCCCACCCCACAGTTTGAGAACCACTGCCCTACAAACAGAAGAAGAATCTACTGTCCTAATTTCTCTGAAACTAAAGCTAAAATCAACCATTACAGCTGGAGCTCTGAAGGACCCCTCCACTGGGTGACACAGCTGTCCAGAAATGTGACCGACCTCCTGCATTCTTGTACACCAGAGTCCTTCAGAATTGCCTACTTGTACATGTCTTGCTGAGTCTTCTGCATTTCAATGTGATTTTCTAGGTGCCTTTGGTGGCCTCCCACTGTGAACTTGGCACACCCACTCCGCCACCCCCTCCAAAGCCCACAGGTGTGAAGCTGGTCAGTTGTTGATGAGAGAGATGAAGACATGCTCGATGTTTCTGGCAGCTCTGCTGCTCCCTAGCATCCAAGCAGGTGAGTTAAGGACATGTCTTTTTTATTGATCTTTATTTTCTCAGTGGGCTAAGGAGACTTGATGTTATGAAATACAATACCACCAATCCATCAGTCACTGATTATATTCTACCACCCTATCAATCAGTGGTTTCCCAACCTTTTTCCTTATGAGAGCCCTTTTCTATCATTGAGTACATCACAGAATCACAGAAATACAGCATATATATAATTATCTTACATTCCTTAAAATCAAGAAGGCCTGCAACCCCCCATGAAGCTTTGGCGACCCCTAGTGGAGGTCTCAACCCTCAGGTCAGGAACCATGGCTATAAATCACTGTAATATCAAACCGATTACTGATTACTCTAAGTGTAGAAAGCAAAAAAGAGAAGATGGGGGTAAAATGAGATCTCAGCTTAAACATCCACAGTTCAGGGTGGTGACCCTCAAACGAAGTGGAAAGAATGCACTTAAACAATATATGATGAAAATTCAGCTTTTTAAAGGG
>NW_023339663.1:29606133-29607127 GCF_004916995.1 Morone saxatilis
GGGGCACATTGAGCTCTTAATTGTTTATCTAGGAAATGGCACTGAAAACAATGCTGTCACTTTCAAACACATAAATATTTTTCCTGTTTTTAAAATAAATTTTGACTTGTCATTACAATGCTGGGTGTAGTGTATTCTTCTCAGCACACTTTACACCACCTGCCCAGCACCAAACAGCAGACAGATGCAGTCAGAGACTAGCTGGTTAGGAGAACCAGAGCTAATTGGGTGGAAAAGGGGTACTCTTGGTCCACTCTTGCCAATAGTCCCCATTTGCAGAGACTGCAAATCTTGCCATCAGATTTTAGCTTGTAAATAATCATGGCTGTATGTATGCGCTAAGTGCATTAACATGACTAGGTAGCAGGTTAATATTGAAACTATGCAAAACTCATTTAAAATTTAATTATAGCAATCTCATAGTTAATGTATTTTCATTCCATATTCTCTATTATTTTTAATAGTACTTCTATAGATAGTAGTTTTTAAAAGAATTCTTCTGCATGCCCCTAGAGGCAGCTTGCATACCCAAAGTATGAGAAACAGTGCCCTAGAAGAACAAAAACATACAGTTTAATTTCAGTTGGACTGGAATGCAAATAACTAAAGGATTGTTTCACCCAAATTATGCAAAAGAACAAAGTAAAACTTTATACTTGACCTTGACCCCACATTGCATTGTGTAATAAAATGCACAAATTCTGATGAAAACATATTTTTTATCCTGTCCTGTTCGTAATTTAGTGCAACAGCTTGACAGTACTACACAGGCAGCATGTACTGTTTCTCAAAGACGTATTCGGCAAATCCATTTATGTTGCATTCACATGGATTCAGGCCGACAGTAGGCAGCAGATGGACAGCGCCTTGTGGACGGCAGGGGAAAAAGAAACAAACGACGATGCACGATGAAACAGGTGTGACAATATGTTGCGATGACGATGTCGTATCACTTACGAATAATGGAATAAAATATTTTAAAGGTCCAGTGTGT
>NW_023339663.1:29607168-29611762 GCF_004916995.1 Morone saxatilis
AATATTCATAGCTATGTTTTCATAATGCCGTATACCATTACTGTTACCTAGTTTTACCATCTACCGTCTGCCAGAATCCATGTGAGTATCCAGTAGTACATAATTTAGTTTCTAGGAGAAAAAAAGTGGACAAATAACACCTATTATTACATGGCATGAGAAAAGAGGATATGTTAATTTTTATAGTTTGGATAAAATGACCATTTAAATGACTGAATTCAATGGCTACAATTTGGCTTTTAAAAAAACAAATCAATATCAAAAACTTATAATTGAAGTGAGACAGTTGGCACAGGATAACAGTGATGCACAGTCTTCACCTGCAGTGTCAAAGGACTATACCACTATCAGCTTATGGATTTACTTTAGAGGAGGTGTTGAAGGATACTAATCCCTGCATCAAATTCATTTCCCAGGATGAGAGAGGAAGCTCTGACAGAAAGCGAAAGAGAGATAGAGCTGGTGTTTTCCTTCACTGAGCTGGATAGGGTAATTTAGGGACTCTCAATTCTAGAACCAAGTGAAGAAGAAGACTTGTACTCAATCTTAAATTTGATGAATAAAGGATAAAACATGTTCTGCCCAAATTGAGATTACTTGCATATTTACTTTGCATACTTGCGGTTTTATTTCAGCTCTCTTACAACTGATCCTAGCAAGGCTCTGTGTGTTTTTGTGTGTGTTCCACTATAAACTTAACACATCTCTCTCACAGCTTTGTTGTGACTGCAAACAGTGGCTTTTGGAGCTGTAAGCAAATCTTTTTAATGACCACGACAAGAGCATCTCAATCAGAGGCAGATTAATTTTCTTACTAGAGGTTTGGTAATGGGCTTGCATCTCAATGAGAAGCTCAAGACACTGCAGGAAGGCAGTGACATCATGCCAAAGGAGCATAAGTGAAAGGAATAATAATACAATAGGTTTTAGTATGAATTAATGGCCATTTTGTCCCTCTCTGGCCAACTGGTATAAAAGAACAGTGACTTTTCAATCAGATTACACACTCTGGATTTAGGAAATTTTCTCACCTTCTCTTTAAATTATGCATTAATTAAGCGTATTTCTGACATTTTAAGATGCATAGTTTTCATTTGACAGCAACACCTGGTAGCTCTTTACTATAGGTAACAGGTTTCTAGATGTATAGTTTTGATCGCAATTAACAGAAAAACTGGGGAGCTTGCATTATAAGCAGGAATAGCAATGGATGAACAAAGAAAAGAGTGCCACCTAGTCCCGAAAATAGACAGCATCCCATTTTACAACACAGGGTTTAATGATATGTAAGTTGTAGCCCTTCATGCTACCTGGCCCGAAGGAAGAAGCTGCTCTGTAGTCTGGTGGTATGGCAGTGGATACTGTAGACGTAAAGATATTTCACTGGATAGGAAAAAACTAGCCAGTGGAGCCACATGCTAACTATTTCACTCAAAAACCAGAGGGTCACCAATGTCAAAATCCCATGGAGAACCCAAATGTCTGTACAAACTTCCACGTCAATCCATTAAATAGTTGTTGATATTTTAGTCTGCACAAAAGTGGTGAACCAACCGACAGATATTGCCACCCATAGATCCATGCTGCTAGTGTAGCTATAAATACCACAGCTATGGACTATAGTGAATATAGTGACAATCCTCATATTTAGACACATTGAGTAGGAAATATGTAAATGAAAATGTGCAAAATGCGTGAAAAATAAGCAGGTTTCAGCTCATTAGCAAATGTGTTGTTCCAACTGATTTGTTTTGTTCAGACAATATATGCCATCAATTCATTCCCTCTCTGCAAAAACACATTTCATGTAAGACAAAGACAGCAGTGTTCAGACATCCAATTTCAATCCTTTAAATGCACTCACAACTGTGTAGATGTAGCAAAACCTTCACTTTCTTTCCTTATTAATTTCCTATTTAATAAAACAATGCTGCAGTGAATTGTATTGCAATGTTGCAATGGATAACCAGGAATGCATGACACTGGGTCTAAATACACTCTTCGTTTAATCGCAAAAACTCAGTTTATTTTCATTCATTGATCAAACTTTAGGATACTCAGAGTACCAAAAGTAAAAGAACTAATTGTGAACCATTTCAAAATCAGTTGTATTATATTATTGGATTGTAACTATGGATGCATTATGTGTGAGCATCACTTTAATGTTGCAGCTGGTATATTTAATTTAATTTGAATTACTTTATATATACTGTACTGCTGGGTAGATTAATCTACCATTTATTATAATACTTTTACTTAAAGCTGCACTAGATAACTTAAGATAAAAATAAAATAAAAAATAAAAACATTCACTATATCCTGACAGTAGTACATGAGACAGATAAGTGAAAATTCAGTCTTCACTCTGGTGAGACTCAACAATCAACTATCTTTCTTGGCTCTGATTAGTTGTTTTTGTTCAAGCCTGGTGGATTATTGCATTAGGAGCACTTGGAGAAGCCAGAGGAACCTGATTTTTTTTTTTTTTTTACAGATTATCTGTCTTATGTACTACTGTCAGGATATAGTGAAAGTTTCAGCGAAAATGACAAAAAGTCATTTATATAGAACTTACCTACTGCAGCTTTAATAATTTGAATGTGCAAAGTAAATAAAGGTGTCAGATAAACATATAGAAAAGTACAATATTGGCTTCCAAGTAGAAGTATAAAGTAGCATACAGAATACTGTAGATAATATTGTAAAACATATATTAGTTGACACTGTAATAAAGTTACCCTGTTACAGAGTCTCTGTTTACAATTTGAAATGCATTACTGGATTTTTTTTCCCAGTTTCCCAGTCAAGATGTTAAACCCTTAATTACATGCATGATATCAAAGGTTTTTTTTTATCTGTTCAAAGAGCATAATTGCATAAAACCTTTTGTGAAACTAAATAATATATTTCTCTAATTCCTCAGGACGTTTACTACTACACTTACTCAGCATTTA
This sequence comes from Morone saxatilis, assembly GCF_004916995.1. NCBI lineage: Eukaryota > Metazoa > Chordata > Actinopteri > Moronidae > Morone > Morone saxatilis. The sequence continues at coordinate 29,610,123 of NW_023339663.1, forward strand.
CCACAGCATTTTCATTTGATGAATTTTTAAGTTCTTTTACTGAAGCCAATGTTGATGATTTCTAATATTTCTACTTTACTTAATTCTGGTTGAGTTTTTCATCATATTTTTGGCTTGACTGGTGTGAAGTGTACCAAACAAACAATATGAAGCCACAGTAGGTTGATTGTTGTTGAGTGTACCACCAGATGGTTGCATCAGGGGCTTAACTGTTAGCTCCGGTGCTTTTTGGCCTTGTTCGGCCTGAACAAGGCAACTACAAGCTTCCAGCATGAACACACCACCGAGTACAGTACAGTACTAGCTCAGAAACAATAGAACTACAGCTCTCTTTAAAAGGATCATTGCTGTCTTACTGTCAGTTATTATTCTGTCCCTGCCTTTAATTACAGTTGTGAAGAAACCACGTGTAATGCTTTGAAGCCTTATTTCGTCAGTTTTTTTTTTGTGGTGTAATTCTCCCTGACTCACCTGTGTTGGTGGTTTTCTGATGAAGTTCAGGCACAGTTCATTGTGTTGTTGGATTAAAGAAGAATTTCAAGTAAAGCAAAGCAGCAGGTTCAGCAGTTTTATTCATAGCTGTCAAACACTCCAGTAACTGGCAGCCACAGATCTCCAAGGACTGACTTCAGACGCTCACTCAGAAATGTGTGTGTGAACAGCTGCTGATGAGGAACTTTTTGCCGTATGTTGTATGTAGGGTTTTGCATATGGCTTCCATTTTATGTTTTTTATCCTTTAGGGCTCGGAGGAGGTCGAAACCTGGATATGAGACAGTCCAATTTTTCTTTTCCAAATTCAGATTCCTTTGTAGTCTATTGAAATAAAAGCAGCACAGTGTAAAAACAAGACAAGGTATGTTAAGTTTAGTGACCACGAATTAACTTGCTGAAACTTAAAGTATCATGTAAGGATCCCTCTGTACAATACAGTATTTTCAGAGAAACAAAATAACTTGGCCTCTTGCTATAAATAACAACCCTGTAAGACTCTACCTTGGATATCTAATTAGTATAATAATGGTGCAGATGGCCTTAGCTTCTGTGGGTTATATGGCTTAAGAGGATCTTCTAGTTTGGTGTACTATAGGTATATAAACTAGGATAGCAGGATAATATGGCATGCTGTTTAACAGGTTCACATGGAAACCACTGGATTTTTTATTGTTATAGATTAATACATTTATGTATTATTATTTATGCAATACATAAATAAAATAACGTATAATTCTATTTCCTTATTATGTCTTTAGATGAAAAAGACAAAATTACAATTTAAAAAGGAATTTAAAGGACCAATGAGTAGGATTTAGTGGCATCTAGTTGCAGATTTCAACTCCCTTGATTCACACCTCCGAGTGCAAAGCACAAAATACCCATAAATAACACAAAAGACCCTCTTCTACAGACAATATTTGGTATGTCTGTTCTTGGCTACTGTAGAAACATGGCTTGGCTTATTTTCAGGTGATTATACACTAATGAAATTTGATGAATATTATATTCCATTTCTGCCAATGGATCCTCCTAAATGTTACACTCTGGACTTTAACATGTTAATTCATTGTTATTATTCCATTTACGTATTCCATTTAAAGGGGAACTTGGCAACTCTAGACATTTCTTCGCTGGTTTTCACTT
>NW_023339663.1:29611862-29614047 GCF_004916995.1 Morone saxatilis
GAGGGGGGTGGGGGGGTCACCATTTTCACCGGAACAGGCCATTTAACCATCCAAATGATTTCTAAACGGGTTTATTAAGCTGAAAAAGTTGCCAAGTTCCCCTTTAATTTGTTTCCTGCTTTAACAGTTTTCATTTTGTTATGGCTGTACTGTAAACAAGGTTGACAAATATTTCATGTGAAATAAAAGTTAAGATAAAAAGTCTAACCCACAGAGCAGCAGTAAGTGCCTTTAAAAAAAAAAACAGAATAAGCTAAGAGAATGATGAATTGGCAAACTTAATCATCATCTTTTGTACTTTGAGTCTTATAATGCAAATTTAATTGATTTTAATTCATTAAAAAATCTATTAAGTGCACTTTGAGTTAAGATGGTCTTTTCAAACATTATTTCCAATGTCAAGAATGAACCTTGATGTTCAGTTTGCTCAATAGCATGTAACTGGGACAAAATGCTACTGTCAGTATAGTCAGCATGCAAAGATGAATAGTTTATGAATATAATTGAGTGGGTGAAAGAATAGTTTCTTAAAGTCATAGCAGGGCTGCAGACAAACACCTCCACCGACACTCCAGTCCTCCAGAGCCAAATAGCTGTCACTCAGACAAACAGAAACCAGTTGATTGCACGTCACCACCTATGAATCTGTGTTAGCCCACTGGGAAATCTACTTGACAATTCAGGTCCCTGACCAGTCAATGTCATTGATGGATCCATTAGGTGGCAGGGAGATGAGGTAGCCACCACACACACCGGAGAGCAATAGAATGAAACTCTATTGGGCAGACTGGGCAGTTACACACACTGTCTCAGTGCTATCTTGACAATAAGAGACATGAAGTAAATTGGTTTTTATCAGTCACTCTTACTCGTGAGTGGGCAATCCAATAACCTTGTGTACCTATTTTATCCCAATTTAGATAGTTGGTGAGCTGAGAAAGTTACAGAGTAGACAAGGAATGAAACAAATCTGATCAGCAGAGAACTCACTGGTTCTACCTCATAATTTCAAAGTGTTTCCCAGTGTCATTCAAGTGCCTCAAGAAAACTTGTACTAACCATTTGCTTTTAATTAAAGCTGACAGACTGGTCTGTGTATAGTGTATATAATTATAAATATCTATTGTGTCCTGTCAGGACAGGACATACCTTTCTCTCTCCCTCCATCTATGAAGGACTTCTTTCTGATTGTTGAATGTCAGTACAAAATAGGGAGTCAAGAAATAAGTCCTTGTTCTTTGATTCTGAAGGACTGACACAAACTTGATTTTTAACCTGATGCATATTTAGAGTTGCTTCCCCCTTAAAACTTGTCCAGTTTTGTATTTCAGATGATTCAAAAAATTTTGTCAAGGTGACAAAAAAGCCTTATAGCAGCTGAAGCATGCTGTGAAAGGCTTTATTTGCTCTAAAAGTAGCTGGATGTTTACAGTCAATTCTTGTGATTCATTCACATTTGAAAGAGTGGAGGGTTCCTACAAGGTTGCTTGTTGATACAGTAAAGGCCAGGTGGAGATGAGAAAAATCCATCATTTCTTATATTCTTTTAAGGGGTCTGGTTGGTCTTTTATCACTACTCTGCCTTCGCTTGTCCATATTCATCCGTCATTTTTTTCATTAGTTTTGATTGGGAAGTGTAGCACTTGTAGTTGCCATCTATCCATTCATACATTTTCTGCTGCTAATTGGGGCCAAAGTCATGGTGATGGATAAGATGCCTGAACCACATAATTTGGCTCCTTTTGATGCGGAGGTGCTGTGGCTCTATTCCAAACTCCATCCAGATGTTTGAGCCCAACCACCCTATGGTGGAAACTTATTTTGGTTGTTTGTATCTGTGATTTAAAATTGTTCGCCACTTGTCAAAGTGCTTGACTATAGGTGAGGGTACCACCAATCCACTTTTCAATTTCACACATTTTACCTTCACTTGTGAACAAGACCTCCAGATCCTTGAACTCTTTGACTCTCATTCTCAACCTGGAGGGAGCAATCCACTATTTCCCTTCAGAAAACCGTGGCCTTAGATGTGTAGAAGAAGAAGATGATATACTTTATTGAAATTGTTTTTTTCACTCTTTTTTTTAATACACACACACAGGCTGAAATACACACTTCATGCACTTGTGGACATGCAACAGGGAGAGAGATGGTGGAGTGATGGGCTGCCACGTTAGCAGCGCCC
>NW_023339663.1:29614147-29619271 GCF_004916995.1 Morone saxatilis
GGTTATGGCAGGAAGGTCCTTCTCACTACTTCAGCTACGGTCCACTCCATTGAGATTCTCAACGGAGGTAAAATATACAAATCCATCTTCTGTTCATCAGTTAGGGTTTTTTTATCATCTGTAATGTGACTGAGTGAAACAGAATATGTGGCATGGGTATAGTTACGAAGGGAATTTTACTCTAATCCATACATTTGATTGGGTTGCTTAAAAGTGGGTGTGACTAAAAAACTACAGCTTGAATATTGTGTGGTAGAGAGATACGATGTTATAGTGTAACCTCACCTGCATTGTTAGATCAGGAGGTCGACAAATGACAAATTAATAAATTAGACCTCAACCACATTCTTCTGGAAACACAAACAGATGGTTAGCTAGTAGCCCTACATCACATTTGATTGGATAAACTTATAACCCAGAATTCAAGATAATTCTACAGAAAAACTCTAACATTTTACAAGATGGGAAACGAAACTAACTTATGCCATTCATTCTATACCTTAATGTTGCTTTAATTTACCTATTAATAAGGTATTTTACATGGATTTTGAAGGGGACTAATGGCCAACTTGGAAGATTTTGCAATTAAGTGGGTTTTTACAGGGTTTAGTTTTCTATTTTTTTTTTTTAATTACCAAAGATATATGATTATTAAGGAATCTCATTGCAACCCAAATACATTGATTTAAATTTAGGTGCTGGATGTTATCAGAGGTAAATTAAGATTACACTGGTAGTGACACCTCAGACATTGAACGATTTACCAAGGGAATTCCCACAGTTATTTGTAATTAATTGTACCTGTGTCAAAATAATAATGCTACAAAGTCCCTGAATGTCTTAAGACCTGTGGCGCATGCCTTTCTTATTATAAAAGTATTTAAAAAGATTGTGAGGGATGCACTTCTGAACACAGTTCAAGCTAATTTGGACCTGTTCCAGTTTGCTTATAGCTCAGACAGGGGTGTTGGTGATGCAACAAGCACCCTATTAAACATGATTCTGGCATACCTAGAGGATGCAAAGACGTTAGTACAACTTTGATTTCTCCTCAGCTTTTAATTGTATCCAGCTTCACATTTAGCAGGAAGGTTAGGGAGCATCCACAACATTGATCCTGGCCTGATATGTTGGCTGATGGATTTCTTAACTGAAAGGTTGCAGCATGTGAAGGTTAATGGTATTTTATCAGATGTTCCTTTCCTACACTGGATCGCCCCGTGGGTGTATCCTGTGGTATCTTTTATTTGTCTTGTACATTTTTGTGTGCCACAGCCAGTATGTGAGGTGTCATATTATTAAGTTTGCAAACGATCCTGTCATCATGTCTCTTCTCAGTAGTGATGACTCTGATCATGGCCCTGTATTGCAGAATTTACGGAGTTGTGCATGTCAATGTATCAAGAAAATACAGGTGACAGTGACTAAAACAGATTTTAGGAAAAATCCTACGGTCGTCTCTCCTTTGATGATTAATGATCAGACTTCTGAGTTTGTGCAGCATTAAAAATATCATGGCACTGTAAGTGATGACAATCTGACCCATGAACTTCATTTTGATGTTGTCTTTAGAAAATCCCCTCAGCAGATGTACTTTTATTATAAGCTTCAAGTAAGTTTTAATGTTGTTAATACTTTCAGTTTTAATATTGTTAATACCTTCACGAAAATGTTTTCATGTTTCATTTGCTTTATAGAATCAGTCCTCACTATTTCCTTTGTCAAGTGGTATGGGTCACTTACTCTCAAAAAAAAAAAAAAAAAATTGCAGGGTATTGTTAAAAGTGTGCAGCAAAATTGCTGGCACGATCTTGAACACCCTTCCTCATTCGTATAAGGTTAGGACTTTGAAGGAGGCCCAGTTAGTCCTGGCTGATCCTAGCCACCCCCTGTTCAAGGAGTTGAAGTTGCTTTTGTCTGGCCGCAGATAGTCTGCCAAGATGACCAACAGACTTCAAACTTTTCAGATTCTTTGATAGCTCCCTCAAAGAGTCTTTTCTGTAGAACCATTTTCTATAAATAGTCAGTTCCTTGACAGAAGTGTCCTTGACTGAATTACCTTTCAAAGTGAAAGAATTTCGATGAACACATTCTTCTTACATTCAGTCTTGTTGAATATATCATGTTGAATGTATTGTGCAGTGGCACAGAGTAATATTATTTAAGTTAAAATGTGGTGAAAGAAAGAAAAGTAGCACATACAGGAGATGATGTTTGATGTTCAACAGCTATTCGCCACTTCATTACTGAACTGGAATCATTGGATTGCACACAGGAGGTTGGCCAGCTACTTGTGGTGTGTTTGTGTGTGTGTGGACAGCCTGAGCCCAGGGCCATAAATGGTAGGAAGACAGGAGGTGTCTGAGGGCACTGGGGCATGAAAGACCTGCCAGGAGGCTTCATCCACACCGCCTCCTTCTCTCCTCCTTTAGGAAAGCTGGTGATTGCTGACAACAACCGGCCCATACTGCTTCGAACAAAACACATTCTGATTGGGAACAAAGGGGAGCTGCACATCGGGAGCCCAGACTGTCCTTATAAAGGCAACCTCACCATCTCACTCTTTGGAAGGTACAGTTTTATAATCAGCATTAAGACAGTGACTGTGTTCTGTGGACAGTAATGTGTTTTCAAGAACTGACATTAATCAATGCTGTAACATTGGTTATAGTCAATTTAACAACACAAATTAACCAATGTTAATTTTTATTCTGATCCATTTCGACAATGTGGTTCTTCTCTGATATGATCAAGGTAATGTAATTTGACTTGGTGACTTTAACATTTGCAGTATTCTGCCATCATTTCATCAGTATGTTGACACTCACACGAGGAGAGAAAACACTCAGACAGATGCATACATCTCGCGTGTACACCCATCACTAGGCTTTGCAGATCAGCAACGCCATCACACGCAGAGCACGCTTCATAGCACACGACCCCAGGCACCCCCTCAATCAACTTTTCATACTGGTCCCATCCATCCGCAGATCACTAGCCTGCAAACAAGCTCGCTATGGCAGAAGTTTCATCCCTTCTGCCATAGCGTTACTCAAAAAAACTCCTTGGTAGCCGTTATGTGTACCTGTGTTGTGTTTAGATGTTTGAGATGTGTTTAAATGTGTTGATATTAAACAGGTTGTCTATTGGGCATGTAACCTTAACAAACAAACCCCTAACCATAAGCCTAACCCATGAAGAGACCAAAATCAACAATGAATTGATCCTGCACACAAGTATTGCCTTAACCTTGTTCCAGGACCGCCATTCGCCGCCATGCTTATTCAAAATTAAGCTTACCAGGTGGTGAGTCAATCTTCTTAACCACTTATTAGAAAGTCAGGCAGATGCAAAGTAACAAAAAATAATTAATTCCATTAAAGTTAGTTCAATCATGTAAAATCAAACACGGCCCATGAACTTTAGTATCGTTTTGAGCATTTTGACCAAAAATTTGAAATAGTTTTCCTTGGGAACCAAAGTGGGTGTGTCATATTCCACAGCTCTTGATGACGCATCCAATTACAATAGTTCCGCTTAAAACTGGTGGAAACACGGACTGGTTATCTAGATAGCACCAAGGTTCCATGAATCTTGAATGGTTCCATTCAACGTTCATGGAACCATGGTAAGGGGCATGACTGGAGTGCTGCTCAGCTCAGTGAGGCCACCAGTGTTCTGCTTCCAATGCAAGCATATTTCTTTGCCTCAAATGTCACTTGTATTAAGAGATTCATAATTCTGTCACACTGTGCCTAGATTGGATGACAGTGATCAGGAACACAGCTACTTTGGTCGGAAGTACATTGGCGTGGGGACGGGAGGGACACTGGAGATCCATGGAGAAAAGAAGCTGTCATGGACGTTCCTCAACAAGACCTTACACCCCGGAGAGAGCAACCAAAACAACTACCTATTCCAGAGGAGCTGGGGGAATCGAGGCATCATTATCCATGTCATCGACCCCAATACCGGAGAAGTTCTGCAAGATGACAGGTAAAGGTCCTCTACAAGCAAAGGCTGCATCTCGGCTGCTGAACTATCATGAGACTCTTAATTAGAGCAGAAATGATATGGTGGCTGACATCTCATAAGCTGTGTAACCACAGGGTTGTAATGAAGGAGACAAATATTCCTCTAATGGCTCTGGCAATGTTTCATACAGGGATATTAAATTGAGAAATCAATGCCATCCTTTATATCCTTTTGTGATTAATTATCCATAATGTCTTTACTCCATATGGAGGTCAGATAAATTTATATACTGCTTTTATTGTGGTAAAAAGATAATTGGGTACCTTTTTAGAGGAGGACATGGCAGGACTGTATCCAGCCTCCTCTGATTTACTGCCATTAGACTCTGTCTGATTAAAGGTGACATCATCAGTCACTACTATTAGCGTAGTTGTTGCTACTGTTGTTGTTGTGCACCTTTGTCTCTGTCCTACTGTCGTTACCTCTGTTCTGTCTCTCTCGCTGTCTCTCTTTCTCGGGGTCTGTCCGAGGTTTCTGCCTCTTAAAATAAGCCTTTCCTTACTACCGTCACCAAGTGCTTGCTAATGGTGGGAACTGTTGGGTCTCTGTAAATAATTTTAAAGGAGTACGGTTTAGACCTGCTCTATTTTGAAAAGTGTCCTGAGATAACTTCTTTTATGTTTTAGCACTATACAAATAAAACTGAATTGAATTGAATTGAATTGAATTGAATTGAATTAGCTTGGGCCATGTCAAATTTTTGTTCACCGTTTAAACATGACCTTTTTTTTTAATGAAAACTGTAATAAAGGACACAGACATTTGGACTGCATCATTTTATTTTGTCAACCAATGAAACAACATTCAGAGAGATTTTATGGTGTTGCTACACTCCTGTCTTATTTTGTTTATTTACTTATTTTATTGTTGTTGGGTTTTTTCCCAGCAGTAATCGAGAGTTTGACAGAGTTACTTAAAGAGGACCTGAATTCTCGACCGGAGACCCCTTTCTTATACTGACACTGATACAATCCCTCATTATGAAGGCCCACTTTGAGGATACTGAAGGTAGCAGAGTTGATACTAGATGTCTGAGTCTTTCTGAAAGAGCCTGAAGTCTTCTGCAGGATGAATGTTCCACCTAAATGC
>NW_023339663.1:29619338-29619518 GCF_004916995.1 Morone saxatilis
TGGGCTTGGGGAGGCTCACTGAAAAAGCAGAACAATATTAGAGCATTAAATTTGCTGGCTTTAGGCTAACTTATTTTGAGCATTTTGGCTTTTGGTCCCTTGGGCTGGTTTTCTGATTATTATTACAGCAAATGTCCCATACATGATTCAAAATTACTCTCACCTGAACAGACCACACCA
>NW_023339663.1:29619618-29629887 GCF_004916995.1 Morone saxatilis
TACAATCAAAACAAACTGCAGATGAAAAGTTGTGTTATTTGTGACTTTACGTCGAACGGCCTGACCGTGGCGTTTCAGTGTATAATGTCCAAACTCACATGTTTGATAAAAACCCCACCCTGAACACGTCTACATGACAATATTCAGATATAGTGTTACGCCGGCACGTGTTACACCGGCACGTGACGCTGGGGGTGTGCTAAGTGCGATGGCCCGTTCATCACTGCTTGCAGTTTTAATTTATATTGCCTTTGGACATTCCATTCCATTCCATTTCATTCATTTTTATGTCTTATGTTAGACAAAATAAATTTAATGATGGCAAACCAACTTGCAAAGGGAAAAAAAACAAAAAATCCTTCATTCTTGACTGCACATTTGTCTGTTTCCATCACTGAAGGCTGCAGATGGGTGTGTTCCAATCCTTTCTTTGAGAAGCACCTGATTCAACTGCACATTGCTACATGATGTGCCGAGAGCCCCTTTTCACAAATAAACTTGGCTTGTTCTCCGTTATTACAATCTTTTTGTCCAGGATGTAGAAAAGAGCATTTGTGACCCACAGATCACTGGTCTTGGGAAGCACCCACTGAGTGGTTTCCAAAACTCAGATTCTGGCCCGTCTGTGTTTTAGAATGAATGGAAGTTTCAATGACTTTGTTCCTCCACCTCCCTTCACTCCCCCAGGTTTGACACATACCGCAGTAAGGATGAGAGTCACCGCCTTGCAAAGTATATGGATGGTGTGGAGGCGGGGCTCATACTGGCCATGGTGGTCAACGACGAGGGCTCCAACAACTTGGAGGACACAGCCAAGAAGAGCCTTTCCAGGCTGGGCAGCCAGTACATCAGCAGTCTGGGATTTCGGTGAGCTCCTGAAATATTGTTTTTGACATTAAATGCCACCATTTTAGCCTCTACTACTCTGGCAACTGGTGATGGAAAGTGTCATTTAGATTTTCTGAAACACAACATTTTCATAATAGAAGCATAACAGATAAATAGCTGAATCAATTATGACAATATTGCTAGGTCCAGTTCTTTTCCAACTCAGCTCAGAAGATGTGACAAGGAAAATGTGTTTGCGAAGCTTCCAGCATTCTTTTTATTGATTGCTGTGAATTAATGACATAATGTTACAACCTCAGGTGAGTCACAGATGTCTTTTGCTAATTAATCCCTGCAGCTTTTTGGGACCCTAATGATTTTCCATAAACTATCTCCAGTGTAACATTTTGTAAACTTATATACACCCAGTATTCACTGTATTAGCTACAATCTAAATTTAATACTTAAGCTCACATAAAAAAATAAAAAACAAAAAAATAAAGAATTGTATTAACATCTCTGTGTCAGTGTCAATAAACAATTTAATACGTCAGCTCACATAAATAAAAATAAAAAACAAAAAATATAATATAGTAATATTAATAATAATAATAAAGAATTGAATTAATATCTCTATGTCAGTGTCAATAAAAGTGGGACATTATAGGCATTATAAAGGTAGATGACCCTCAAGACAATAAACTATGAAAAGGTTTAGTAATATAGTAGTCACTTCGAGCAGAGATTTTACTGATATGTTTAGTATCAACAATATACTATATGGAAGAAGTTTACTCAGTCCTACCTAGCAGTAAATACATAGATTAAACAAGGCCTCAATACACTCACAATATATATGTCATTTAAAGTTCAGCACATATGAGAATGTGCGTGTACACATACACACACAAACATACACATATGCACTTGTTATAGAATTCTGTAGCAGCTAATCCTGTCTTGTCTGCTTTAGAGATGCTGAATCTCACTCTGCACCAAGTGTTTAGAGGGAAAAACTTTGCGTGTGTTTGTGCGTGTGTGCATATGTTAGTATGTCAGGAATGCATGGGAAATGGAAACTCAAATCATGCCATGATAACAAAACCCCTGGAGATGTCTGAAAGTTACTGACATAAGGGGTATGGGAGTGGATGAGAACGTGTACTTGTACACTGACACATTCCTCTGACAAGACTCAACTGTGCTCTTGTTTCTCAGAAATAAAGAATGCAGAACTTTTAGGCTGCTTTGCATAGTAAACCACAAGCTTGTGTGGATGTTTTGTTTTGCACAGTGCTAGTCAACTACAATATCAGAGGCCTTGTTGTGGGCTGAGAGACGTTGCTGGTGAATGTTGGCCCTATGGTTAAGCCAGGCCTGTTATGAACAGTAATGATTCTGAGGAGACCGCAGGAAACACTGCAAGGCTTTCATAAACAGCACGAGGACGGAGTGAGAGTTACCATTCCCTTTCCCAATTTGCACTTTGCTTCATGGTTGTGGATGCTGTGGAGGACAGAGTAAATGGATGGGAACGATGGCGATGCGGCAGAGGGATTCCTGCCTAATGACTCTTGTCGCCTTCCCTCCTCACGCTGTTGCCAACAGGCCAACACTAGTGTCATCAGGAGAGAGAGGCTGTGTAATTTGCAGTGCACCAAGAGACATTTTAATAAGCTGGAATTTATGAGACAGCGTAGATTCTGCAATACATTCTTAGTTAGTAATTTGCATGTGTTTACTGCAGCTGCCACAGTGGTGCTGCTGGCAACATGGAGAAATACAGCAACACACCTCTGGTGCTGCTTTTTAAAGCTCAGCAAAAATGGATTCAAACTCAGTCGGGGAGCATCTACAGATGTGGTAAAGTAATGGGGTATTCTCTGGGGAACAACCAAATTGTGTTCACATAAATTGGATGTTGTATTCTCAGCCTAATCTCTAATCATACATTCCTGTTTTAATGGTGTAAACAGTACTGACTCACAGTACATAATGACCAGAGTAAATCACAAGTGTTACTGATCAATGTCAGTCACTCCTCTGTGACCTCAATGACTGCTGAGATTTAAAGTTTTCTGTTGCCAGCTGGGCTCTACTCGATAAACTCAGTGGCAACACCCCCTAAACTACTAATTCCCTTGTCTTGTGATACCAGATGATGAGAGAATTCAACACCTACTAGGGCTGTCACTTTTACCGAAAAAATATTCTCAAAACACATAAATACATCGACACCACATGGGAAAGTATAACGTCAAGTTTATACTAAAGCAATGTGTTCCTATATTTTATATTCAGTATTCCTGTTTTCAATGCAGTAGTTAACTGCCATTAACTGTCAACTGCAGTAAAACCTCTGGAAAAGACTGATTGCAGAAGTTGCCTCCCTGCCACAGACAATGACAAAGATCTTCAGTAAAGCACAAGCTCATGTTTTTGTTCATCAGATTGCAAAAGATACAATTCAAAGCAACTATATTGCTGTCTTAGTGTTATTCCACGATGACAAAATAATTGGTTTGCCATGAATTAAGTGATGAATTTCAAACGTCTGAAATGATATATTTGTGTTTTTCTTAATAAATCAGACACTGATTGTGCAGCGCTGTATTGTACCTCTTTATATGGCCAGAGGGTATTTGACTAAAAAAAATGTCAAAGGTGGTAGGCTACATTATTGTAAAAGCTTTGAGAACAACTGTTCTTAAGGATAAGACACTTGCTCTTACCACATTAATGGGCCGCATATCCTTGCACTTAAGTCTTATATGGCTGTGGTGCAGTGGTGGTGCGGGTCGTCCCCTAATCGGAAGGCTGTTGGTTCGGATCCTCCTGCACACATGTCGAAGTATCCTTGAGCAAGATACTGAACCCCAAATCGTTCCTGATGCTGTGAATGCGCTACGCTGCCTTACTTGGGTGACAAGCTAAAGTTAGCAAATGAGTCTACAGATTTTTTACATCGTAAAACTAGACAGACTTTGGTGTCCACTCAGGACGGCTTTGCTCCATGCATTGCTTATCTTCTTCTTCTTTGGTTTTCACTGTGGATTGCAAACAGCTTCAAGGTGCACACCGCCACCTACTGTACAAGCATGCTTTGCTCACTAGTGTCCTACATTTTTATAGTAAACATAACATCACTACTCTGTAGTTACACAAACTGGACATATAGTCAATCACCTTTTAAAACATTGGAAAAGGAAGTCCCGAGCACAAGATGTTCTTTTTTAGCAGAGATATGTTCAGCACACCAGAAGGTCTTCATCTCCCCAACACAGGTATCACACCTCTCTCCTCACAGGTCAAACACACTCACTTCCATTCACACAGATCTGATGTGACACACATGCACAAAGCTACCCTGACAGCCAGCACGTCATCACCTAAGTGATGCATGCTGGGATAGCTCATATAATTACCTAGACTCCCCACTTGTGGATGTCAGCCACTCACTCTTTACGTCAACAATATTAGAAATATAATGTTTCCATCTGTGTGCGTGTGTGTGTGTGCAGTCTAATGTAGATGTTTCTCAATTTTCTCCTGCTGTTCTGCTGCCTCTGTCTGAATGTCCTCTTCTTTTTTCATTCCTGGCTTTATCTCTTATTTACTACATATGTCTCTCTCTTTCTGTCTCTGTCTGTCTTGGCCCTGTCCCTTCTGTCCATTCTGTGCCCTCACTTATCTATCACCTGTTCTCTCTTTCCCCTGCTTCATCTATTCTGTCTCTTCCCTCTACAGTCATCCCTGGACTTTTATAGTGACAAAAGGTGACCCTTCTTCTGTTGTGGAGGATCACGCTGTCTATCAAGGTAGAAATAATTTTTATTATTTTTGCTACCCACCCGTATGTGTGGAGTAAAAAAACATACAGGTTGTAAGTGATCTGTGTGTGTGTGTGTGTGTGTGTGTATTGTCAGGGACCAAGGCCTCCTCACAGGCCCTGAGCTCTCGTGTTTTCCAGTCAAGCTACGGGGAGCATTTCACCATCACTACCAGCAGCCAGTGGGTGCAAGGTAACTCTTCTCTCTCTCACACACAGTTTTTCATACCCAGATGTCACACATTCTGCCCCAAACTCATGTGGTACATTTTATCAAACAGACACACCGGGCTGGAGTTCCCCTTTATTTGTGTCAGTGTTTGCAAAGTGTGTCTCTCTCTATGGAGGATAACAGAGGTTGATGATGTATTCCCCTGTATTTACTAAGATACTACTGGCACACTATTTGCCACGATCAGTTTTGCAAGGAAAGTTCTCCGCAAATGCAATTAACATAAGCCACAAGGAAAAAAGGGAGAAATAAATGTGCATTAAATATAGGCCAGTATATAGCTGTAGCTGTTTATTAGAGATGATCAATTAGACTATTATCAATGAGCACAATATCTACTGTAACACCAACAAATTAAGCACAGCGTTAGTTTAGGCAGGCCACAAAGAGGTGTGCTCTCCCTGCCTTAAGGTTTTCCATGTAGGCACGTGGAAGGGCAAGGAGATCCCAGAACAGAGCCATATCACCAAATGTAACATTATGCTTTGGAATAAAAGTCCTTTTGACAAAAGTGGTCCTGACTGAAATAGTGTTTTGGTTTGTTGTTTGACATATCACATTTAGGTGGTTATTTTACTGCACTTTGTGCCTGTTTGCGTCTGTAGATTTCACCTAAAGTTAGCATAAGATATAGCCTCATTTGCATATTGAAACATAACATTTCACAAAATTTATAATACAAAGAATAATTGTTTTAATGTAAGTAATGAGTTTGGGAAGTTTCATGGTAATATCTATTAGTTAAAATCTTTACCCTATTCACCGGTAGTGTCTTGTAAAATATATGGATTTTACAATACATATTTTTAAAGGCCGTTTTCTCAAAGTGAGTATATTCTCACACTCTGAGCCAAAAATCTCCACTTCAGCAGCATTTACATACACCAAAGCTTTTTATTCTTATTTATATTCTGAAGATTTTTATAGAGGGCTTTGTTCATATAACATTTACAGTATGATTTATAGAGCATTTTATTCCTAAAAACATGGTGAAATGTGATTTTCTTTTATGGCTATTAAAGTATTTCCTGATTTATGGAGTGAATAAAAGAGATATACAAAAATCTCTCTGTAAAAGACTTTGATGAAACAAAAATAAAACAAGAATGTTGAACCTGGATTTATCCAGTGTTCAGATTCATGTATGCAAATTAGAAAATGCTCCATTGGCATATTCAAACATAACATTTCATAAAACTTGTAAAAAAATAATTGTTTTAATGTAAGTCATTCAGTTTCATGGTGATATCTGTTAAATTCAGTGTTTACCCTGTTCACCTGCAGTGTCTCCCAATGAACCTGAATTTGAATTCGACTTTTAATAAACTGTAAAGTCACTACATACTGCTACTAAATGTTTAATTCTTTTGTTACTGTTTAAGTGTGTGTTTGGCTGCATTTGCCTCAGTGCTAAAATACATAATATCCTCTATACCTCCACATGCTCTCCTCTCCACTCCACATTTGTCTTATTATATCACTTTCATTTCCCATGGACATGTTCAACTGTTTTTGTCAGGTAGAGCTGAACCACGACCCTGGTAAATATTCTGTAATCAGGATCACTATGTTATCAGTTCCTTTCTGAGCTTAGTGATCTCATAGATATCCCACTGCTGGACTATGGCAAGTCTACTCATTTCTGCTCCACAACTATATGTCTAAACCACTTCCAGAGTGAAATGGTTAAAATGTTGACCTGTCTGTACAGTGTTATCAAAACCAGTGGAACTATGTAAAGATTTGAGCAGGATTAGGCCTAAACCTAACCCTATAAACCATCTCCAGTATGCAACTGTGAGTATTTAGTCCAGAAAGAAACAATGTGTGTCCTACATTTCCTAACTCATTATACTACACCCCATTCTCTGTCATTCTGTTACCTCTAACTTCAACAACTTCTGTTATAAATTGGCGATATACAAATAAAATTGAATTGAACTGAATTGAATTAACACCTGTGACAAAAACATTTTATTTAACAGATATCACCTCAGTTAATTACTTACATTAAGACAATATTTTTTTGCATTACAAGTGCAAATAAAGCACTAGCTACTGAAAAACTACTACTGGTTTTTACAGGGGGGGAGCTAGTGAAGTAGAGATTTAGAGTGTGAAAAAAAAAACTCAACACAATTATTTGTTTGTATTACAAGTTACAAATTAGGCTATATCTTATGCTAACTTACTTACTAACTAGGAGAAATCTACAGAAGCAAAGACAGTGCAGTAAAATAACACCTAAATGTGGATTTGGAGCGTTTTCTTTCCTCTAGTCTGAAAGAAGACATGTTAGGGAAGCGAAACAGGCCACAGTTTAAAAAATTGACCAGTTCATGAAAAAACATCTTTGCCTGTAATGTCTCGTCTTAATGCATTTATCTGGCAGCAGGACTAAGAATAAATTTTTTTGCCTGCCAGCATGGTGGCTGTTAGAGGTTGTAATTCAACTGCAGGATCACAATAACTACACTAATCTATCAGTGATATCATCACCACATCATCTCATCAATACGCCTGCCTCATATCCAGCCGTCTGCTGGTATGCTGCTGTTATTGACCCCCACCCCTCCTTTTTAGTTAAAAGCTGACTCTGTTTAAACCTCTGGTTGAGATAAACTCTGTTGACTGTGTAAGAATGCTTCTCATCTCCCATCAGATAGCACCTCTTTAAATGAAAATGCCACATTCCGGCATGCAGATACGGACACATGCACACACGCAGTCTCGCAGTCTCGCAGTCTCGCAGTCTCTTCCATTGCGTGTTGAGCTTGGGATTGAACTTCAGGCCCACAGTCAAATGCGCTTCCCCCGCTGTGGCAGCCAGACAGAGAACATAATGGGAGGAGAGAGCCCTTCAATTACTCTGCTACAAATGCTCTCTGACAGTCTAAATGGACTGCAAGTCAAAGCCTTGATGTAGATTAGTCTAATATCTACCGCTTGGTTGTCCAACTACTGAACTGGGTGCTACTGGTGTGTGTCTGTGTGTGTCCGTGTCCATCCCACAGAGGCAGAGTGGACAGAATGGTTTGACAGGGATGATGAGAGGGGATCTGGAGACTGGGAGAAACTGTCTGACCTGCACGAGGCCTATCCAGACCGACTATGTAGCAGTCCACTGGGCATCCAGGTAAATCTCTTCTCACTTCATCAAACACACATACATATATGAGTGTGCGTGCACAGTTACACCTTACTGATACTGCAGTCACCAAGCCTCAGAGATGAGAGCTGCTGATGCCGGCAACTGGGTTGTTATCATATTCTTCTGAAGCAACATGAAAATCCACTGATATATTATCAGCAGAAACCTTAATGCAGTGCTCAGGTATCATTTTTCAGAGTCAGTTTACCCAGAAACCCTCCTGCTCTCTCTGTGTAAATGTTTGACTGCCTCAGGTGATTAAAGCAAATTGCAAAGGTGGAATATCTGAGGAATGAAACAATAATAAATTTACTAATTACACGCCTGTGGCATTCTGACAGCTTTAAATTTAAATATTAGCTATCTGCAGGCCTGCATCCTAGCTCTGTTCACAAGCCCACAGTTAAAGGAACACTCCAACATTTTGGGAAGATTTGTGGTCTTACCCAGACTCAGGTTTGAACAGTGGTTCTCAAACTGTGAGGTATAAAGTCACTGCAAGTGGGGCGTGGATGACCAGGGGAAAAATTGCAGTGGAACTAATCGTATTGCTGAATATGACTGCATATGATGAAGGGAAGATAAAGAAACAAGAGTTTGCTGATGCTATCGTGCTGACCTTTATTGCACTAAAATTCAACTTGGATCCTTTTTATTAGTTTTGGTTCGCTATCTGTCTTGATTGATAAAAACTGTGAGGCATGTACTTTTCCAGCTTCTTAAGGAAGAGAAAGTTAGGGAACCACTGGGTTAGACTGTGTCAGTAAGGGTCCAGAATGCTTTCTTTTTCATGCCATGCCCTGCTTCAAGGGATTTATGATCATGTTTTCCACTTTATGATTCGGAACAAGTTGAGATTTTTGAAATGTTTTTTCTAAGGGGCCTTTCCAGCAGTTTAAGTGATAAAGCAGGGGCATGTCATTGTCAAAGTCATTGTTTTGCAAGCCACATATAAAGTCTTGGCTATAAAGTCTAGAGTCAAGACCAACAGGCACAGCCATTCCTGTGCCCGAGGCCAGAAATTCACTTGTACCCTTGGGGTGATCATTTCATTGCCCAATAATTTAATGATAGGTTGTTAAACTTTTTTTAACTTCACTCAACTTCTGGTCCGTGTCATGTCATCAACAACACATAACCTAGTCTGGAATTACACTTTCTGCATCTGCAAGTACCGCTTGGGTCTGAGTGACGTAAATGTTGTCATCAGAGGGTGTACGCTTGGGCTCTGTGCAGACAACCACATACCGCCAATTTGTTGTGACCGTGCAGACTGTCAACATAGCTATGTATGACCACACTGTGAGCAAATAGTATGAACAGAACTACTATATAGCTGTTGTGTCCGCAGCGTGCAATTATACAAAGGATAGGATGTCATTCATAATTTATGACCCAGTTTACGGATCATCTGTGCAATAGTGTCTTGAATCTTCAGTAAAAGACAGCCTGTCATTTCTGTATTGAGGTGCAAGTAGTATCAGTCCTGTAGAGGTGTTATTCACCTGCAAAATATCACTGGAATAGACACACAACTCAACAAAGCTCTGCTTGCATTGTGTACTGACACTTTGCTGTCATATCATTAAATTAAAACTGCTACCTGCAGTTTATTTATTTTATGGCTCTGCAGTTCAGTTGCTCACTGGCTTTATAGCGGATACTGTGTCTAGACTATATTTATCAAAAGTGCCTGAACTGGCCCTGGTCCTTAGCTTCACTTTAACCTTAGTATCTGGTTTCCAACCTTACCACCTTAAGGGAGACCTTTTCTGGCATTGAGTAAACTGAAGAGCCCTTACTAAGTGACATATCGCACATTATATTCAATGCATAACAATAACAGTTGATAAACTGTACAATGAACCCAAACAGTGAACACAATAACTGCAGGAAGTTTGTGTAAAACCAGAGAATTGGATGAATTACAGATTACTCCCTGTGAGCATCACAGAGGAGTTTTCCTAATATTTTTTTATACTATTCTCTGTCTGTATTATGCTTTTGTTTTGATTTTTCACAATCTTGTATTCTTAATAGGCTTCTTTTCTGAAAAATGTTTCTTGTTTTCTTCTTCCTGGTGCTTGGCTGTTGTCCAGTTAGATCTTTGGTGGTTTTAACTGCGGATTTTTCGAATGTGGGATGATGCAGTTCATCAGAAAGTGAGGGCTCTGTGAATATGTGTTTAGGTCTTCACAAAGCTTTGGCCCCCTAGTAGGGGTCAGGACC
>NW_023339663.1:29629904-29635077 GCF_004916995.1 Morone saxatilis
ACCAGTGGTCTAGATCTTTTATCATTATATGTTCTGTTCATCTGATCAACTACTACAGGACTGTGTTGAGGACATACCTGTACACAATCATGCACAGTTTCCAGGTTAGGAGTGTTATCCTGTTTTAGATCATATTCAGCATATGATATTTGCATGGAACATACAGGCTAATCTGGTTATGCATGACTCAGCCAGCAGTTTTAATTAATAATATCACAGTGGGAACAACCTTTTGTGTTTATTCAACATGGAAATGTGTGCATTGGATATCAGTGTGACAAAATTAAAGGTAGATTAGATGTCCAACATTAATTACAAGAATATATTTCTCTTCTTCCGTGCTCCTCCAGCTGGTGGTGCCCTAGGCAACCACCTGTCTCACATATGACAGCATACAGTGCAGCTTTGGCAGCATTCACTCACCCTTTGCAGGGTTGATAGGAGGTCTGTTTTAGCACTTTCTCTCCATTCAGTCTCTATCTTGAAATGTATATACAATACATAGCGCATGCTACCCTCAGTTGAGCCAGGGAGCATGCGCTTTTGCCGTGCTTTATACCTATACAGTCTGTGCAGTCCCAAATTTTGGGCTGTGTGCGGACATTCCATATGGACATAAGCAGACAATGACATTAACATCACACTAACAAAAGCGGGCCCTCACAGACACACAGTAGCAAAGAGTATGAATCGGCCTAAATGAAGAGTAGCTATAGCTTTAATATCCAACGCCTGATGTATCTTATTACTCTGTGCCGTAGAGCTCCATTGTTCCATTTCTACAAAAACTATTATGAGAATCATAATGGATATGATTTCATGAAAACATTAAGAATCATGACTTTAAACTCACATCTGCACATACTACACATAGCAACAATAATGTCGGATTAACGGTGTACCAAAGAGGAGCTGCCACATGGATGGCAACTGCGACTGCTCCTGTGTCCAGGTTTGTTGGGAGTGGATTATCAGCGTCAAGCCAACCTGCCATAACTGTGCTGCTGGGACATGACACAGCCCCAGCCAATGAATGTGGATCCAGTGTGGCACCATAAAACAGCAGCTGTTAGCCTTCCATGAAGATAAGCAGTAGTGCCAGGTCTGTTCACATCGCCTCCAACACCCATACCATTAGCATAAAAAATTGCTACTGTAGGCTACAGCTGTTCTTTTTTATGTTTGCTGTGCAATGGTATAACTTGATCAATTTGTTTAATTGCATCTGTCCTCTATGTTCTCTTGCTGGACTATCCTTTTTTGCTGTTTGATAAAATAAAAATGTATTCCAAATGATTTCTTGGCATACAATAATGATTTCCAGAAATGTACCAATCTTTTCTGTTTTTTAGTATCTGCCTTCTACCATGTGGTTAGAAAAATTCGTGTTGTTTTTAAAAACATTGAACTGTCCTCCTTGGGTTCCCAGCTCTGTGTGTGTCATCGTTTTCCCACCAAGTCTGGACATAGTCAAAGTTTTCCTCAGTTTGCAGTTTTTGCCTCTGTGGGATCTCTATTTTTGGCAGCCAAGGGATTTTTGTCATCTTATTCCAATATGTTATGTAATGCGGCTGATATGTTTTGGATTATCTGACCGTCCGAAGGCAAAGTGAAGAAGCTCAGTGCCTGAGGCTTAACGTCGACACCTTCCTATTGGTGTTTGGCTTTGTGATGTAATGGTAACACTGAGAGTCACTCGAGTTCAGGAGGTCACAGTCCTATTGCTCTTTTGCAAAAAGGGATAGGGAGAAATGGTTACCAGAGACATTAGAAATGTTAAACAAATGAAACCACATATTAAAATATATTAACCACCTTGGCATTTTTAATGAAAGCAGTGTCAAAGCTATATAAGAGCAATTTCTGTGTTGCCAGTGAATTCACGTGTCTGAAATTGTTGTAGAAGATTTACAGGCTCATTGAAAATCTGATTTTAAGGGGCGGGGCCTACCAGCAGGATTTGTGACATCACAATAGTTTGGAAGTCAGTCCTGGTCCAGTATGCAACTTGTACAGTGTGATGTAGAAACTTGACACCACCAGTGCACATCCACTGAGAATGGACTTTACAGTGAAGTAGGAGACATCAAGTTTTAATGAGGTAGAAGGAGGAGATGACTTTTTAAGAATTTGAATGTTGAAATTATACAAAACACAATTATTAAAACATGTTAGACACACATTATTGTTCCAAGCAGACTATTTGCATACATGTCTTAATACATTACAGAGTATGTATTTTGATGTTGCAAAAATACATCCGTGCAGGAGTCTGACCTGGAGTTAAAGTTTGTCCAGACCAATGGAACACTGAGCCCTAATCCTCAGCACTGGTGGCCTTTATGAAATTCCTCCTGTTTGCCAACGAAAGCCAGACACTAGACAAATACCAGATGTCTGGTGCAAAAACACAGAATTTTAGATGCCTGCAAACAAGAGTGATGCCAACTTGCCAAACATCTCTCTGTACATCTCTCAAGCTAAAGACAAGGGTATTTCCCAACATTTTAATACCATTGTTGTCCCAAAATTGTTCTGGTTTTTAAGTTGTCTTTACAAAAAGTACCCAAATAGTACCCTCTATCCTCTTTGTAATTTATTTTTCCCTTGTCCAGGCTGAAACCCATGATGGCATACCATCCAACCAAACAGGAGATGTGATCCATAAGAATGACAAGGACTACGGCTTTGTCTGCCTCAACAAGGACCAAGCCCATGGCCTCTGTCGCAACTACAGGGTCCGCTTCCTATGTGGAAAATTGGGTAAGTTCATCAGTTGTGTGTGAGTATGTGCATAGGTATCTGCGTGACCTTTTTTCCACTTCTGTGCTTTTTTTGCAAAACAGGAGAATTTAAACCTTTATACTCAAGGTACACTATGTTACTATTCAACAAGGATTAATGGCTGTCACAAGTATAGCATGAATAGAGAGCTTAAGCTGATCAATCTCCATAAATATAAAGACACACTCTGGCTGTGCTCCAGAGAATGTGTTGTGTGTGGGCAGGCTGCTATGGTTGGAATGCATGGAGCCCACATAACGGTGCAGGGAAACACTGCCACACGGCCAGCTCAGAGTTCAAAGGCACTGCTCCAAACACACTGAGATATCCCAGACCTCTGTCTGTGCTTGTTTCTATGTCTGCGTTTGTGTGTTATGTGGCGAGTACTATAGGGAGTGTTGGCGTGATTTCTGTCATGGTTGACACTGAGTGCAACCATTTGCATCACTCTACAATTAGCCCCCGCCCCACACACACACACAATGTAGCATAGTACAACTGTGTGTACTCACCCTCTAATTCTAGGAAAGCCTTTGTTTGCCTTTCTTCTGAATTGAAAAAAAGTTTTTCTAATAACATCTGTATACAATTGGATGACAAATAAACATAGACAGAATATAACTTCACAATTGTTGAATCACAGTTAAAATAGCACAATAAGGTGCAACGTAAATGTATTGGAGTTCTTCTTTAGGGTCTGGCTGCCACAAATTTAAACAAGAAAACTCAATGAAAGATGCTCGCTTGTTTTGTCACAACTAATCTGTCACAGCAAAAATGGAGTGTTTCTTAAACTGGAATTAAGGGGTTGTGCTATACCTGTATTGAAGCTGCAGGTGTTGGCTCAGAGGTTTCCCCATATCTGATTTACGCTTTCTCTTGATACCAGACCCTAACCCTAACCCTAAGCTTGGCACCCGTGGGCAGGTTGATTTTAACAGGTTAAAACTCTTTCCACACAAATTCAGCAATGAAAGCTTAGAAAAAGTCCTCAGTCTCTATTGAGCAAAGCAGTTCAACTTGGCTTGTGAGTCTAGATGCATGCCTCCTCAAAAATGTACATCGGGGCTGTGGCTGATACAAAGATGCCACATGGGGACTGCAAGAACTGGTAATGGTCAGCTTGCCTGCTTGTATTTTCTCCTACTTGTTTCTGATGCCGGTGGAGATTGGTGAGAGTGAAGACACCTTTAAGGAAGTTGTAGGAATGCTCTCAGTAGTGTTCTACTTATTATTAACACACATCTAGTAACACTGCAGACCTTACCTGCATTGTGATTGATGCTCTGTATGAATGAATGAACATACAGTGATAGCCTCCTATTCAGTAATGAAACCAGGCAAAATAACGTTACATTGTCTGGATTTAACTCCAGTTTTATGAGAATGATAATATATGATACATGCATTTATCAATCAATGGGTAAAATGCATCTATACCTCAAAAACCTATGCTGTAGGTGTTATGTATTTGAAAAAAAAGGACCACAATGGTCAATATATCTGTTTAAAAGATGAAGTGATACGGGTGTAGTGTGATACGTGTGTGATTGAAAAGTAACAACACCGTAGCTCATAGTTCACTGATTAAAACATCTATGATAATTATATTATATTATAACTGATCCTCCTAAATGTTGCACACTTTAACCCCTTGCATCAACTATAAATCCAGTTATTAGCCTATTCCCTGGATTTGGGAAGGGTTGAGAATAAGCAATTCATGCGTGTAATTTCACTCCAACTTATTGTGCTTCAGGCGTCACTAGTCAAATCCTCTTCTGGCCACTAGCCACTAAACCAACTCTGATTACTCTGTGATCAAGTTGCAGCAAAAAAATGTGAAAGACTTTTGGTAACAACCACAGAACTAGGCATCCTCTCACGAATCCTGAGTTTGTACACGTCTGAATATTTTGCATCAACATATCAATCTTTCTTCTCATTTCTACTGTTTCTCTTTTTGTCTCATAAAAACACACAATAACACAGAAAGCAATTAGTTTATTTGTTTAAAATTAACAGTATCTGGGTGCCTGCTTAGCTCAGTCGGTAGAGCTGGCGACCCCTGTATGGAGTTGCTGCAGCGGCCTGCGTTCGAATCCGACCTGTGGCACTTTGCTGCGTGTCGTCTGCGTGTCCTCTCTCTCTGCCCCCCTTTCCTGTCTATCTTTGACTGTCACTGTCCATAAAGGCAATAGAAGGACAAAAAAAATAACTTAAAAAAATAAAATAAAATTAACAGTATCTTCAGTAAGTTGGTCTAAATTACACTGACTGATGATACCAATTAGAATGAGAATCGGAATCAGAATTAGGTTTATTGTCAAGTAACTTTTTACAGTCAGCCTTGTTGATGAGGCCAGCTGCAGACGGAAAGAAACTGTTT
>NW_023339663.1:29635177-29637351 GCF_004916995.1 Morone saxatilis
GTTTGTCATTGTTATAACTCACCCTGGTGCGTGATGGTATACAGCAGTCCTCACAGAAGCTGATGAGTTTCTGTGTACTCGTCCAGACTGTTGGTAGCAGTCCTGAAAACATCCCAGTCAGTAGAGTCCAAACACGCCTGAAGATCCTCCGCAGCTTCACTGGTCCACTGTTTTGATGTCCTCACAACAGGTTTACTGAATTTAATTTCTGCCTGTATGAGGAATCAGGGTGGACCATGGGTGGGTCAGAAGGCCAGTGCCGGCGCGAGGGGACGGCGGTGGATATGGCGTTCTGCTGGACTGTAGTGGTAACAGTCGATCTAGTGGCTTCCTTCTGTCTCTGGTCGGGCATTTAATAAACTGTCTGTATTTGGGGAGTTCGTGGCTGAGGTTTCCTTTGTACTTTATGTTACATTATAGGGTTATCACACTGCTCAACATCTCTGGGAAAGCTTATGCTGGGTAGTCCAGTACCATTGCAAGGGAACTGAAGGATTTATGGTAGTTTTCCAGTCTACACGTTTTGTGGAGTTGGAGAAGGCTTATGACCGTGCCCCTCGTAGTATCTTGCTGGGGGTGCTGGGGGAAATATGGGGTGCCGGTGCTTGTATAACTGGAGCAAGTTGTTTCTTTATTCTCAGTGGGAAGTCAAGCACATTCTCTGTGGGTGTTCTCTTGTGCTCTGCCTTGGTTGTGCCTTGTCAAGTCCATATATATATATATATATATATGACCCTAGACCATGAATGGAGCTAGCCTGAGATATTGTTTTCATATATATTTGAAATATCGGAGTATGTAAGAACTGAGTAAGAATTATTTTTTTTAAATAGAGCAAAATCTGCAAGACGGTTCCGGCAGGTAACTCAAATTATGCCACTACACTTACACATGACATAAGTCAAAAGTTATTAAGTCAAAAGGCTCAGAAATGGGACAATGGGCACCGATGGGGTTGTACCCAATGTAGACCAATGATGCAGTGTGTGACTGTGTAGTTATGTGAATGTACAAGTATGTGTGTCAGTTTTGTGAGCTATAACTCTCACCATCTCCCCTCTGCAGTTCGTCCGCAGGCCTCCATTTCCATTGATATGTTGTCCAACAGCAGCATCCTCGAGCTTGCTGACCAACCAGAGGGCTGGGGGTCTAGGGATCGGGTGGTGGTGGCCAGTACTGACTACTCCATGCACCAGGCTGAGGAGTTCACCCTGTTGCCCTGCCCTACCTGCACATCCAACCAGGTCAAGGTTCAAGGTGAGAGAACCAGTGAACTACAATATGTTACCATGCAGGGCTGGGTTGAAAGGTTGTGGTGTTGCTGGGGAAATATATATGTATCAGTACAGTTCAACTTGTTCTTTCAAGTTAAGTCTTGGACTAAGCAGACTTTTAACTATTGGCATAAAGTCTGTTCCCCAGTGTTCTTTAACATGTTTGAGAGCTGGCTACTTTCACAGGAGAGGTTTTTTGATAGTAGTTGTTGGGGAGAATGCAATCTTTGAGCCGGCTATCATCTGATCGTCCATTTAGCCTCTGGGGGCAATGGCCAGTATTTTGAGGCTTCTGGGGTAGCTGACAGATATCCAGAAACAGATAAAAGATATCCGCACCAAGACTTCTTCTGTATGACGAGAAAGACACATTTCAGCTAATCTCTATAAACAGATATCTTTGTACATGCGCACATGAACAAAAGGTAACTAAAGCCTCGGAGAAGTTTCTGACATTGCATTTTGCCCGCTTACGCCTCTTTTGCTCTTCAAATGGACTGTTTACCTGCATGCAACCAAAACCTGCTAATCGTAATTGGTCAATACCACTTGGAAACTTCGGATTGGTCCCTTGTTTACAGATTCTGCATTCATATGCAGATATGGTGGTCGTGTGGTTAATGTATTATTTGCTGTGAATGCTTTGGGAATAAGCTATTTGAATACTGTGAAAGACAGACTCCAAACCAAATGCAAATATGTTCCATCTGGTTCTGATGAATATCATGAATACTGGGGTTTGGGTATAAATGAAATCTTAAAGAAAATAAAGAATGCCTTGATCTAGATAGCTTGGTGTAATTATTGCTAAGACAATTAAGTTGATTAATTTATCAAGCAAAAATGCAAACACGATGGAGTATTAGGGCCAGACTAAGAGAAAAAAATATTTTATTTTTT
>NW_023339663.1:29637451-29642939 GCF_004916995.1 Morone saxatilis
AAAAAATTAAATATTTTTTTCTCTTAGTCTTATACTCCGTCGTAAAATTCACTGTTTCCATCTTTTCAAATGTGAGGACATGCTGCTTTTATACAGATTGTAAACTGAATATCTTTAAATCTTATTTTTAGACTACTGCTCAGAAAACATTTAATTTTCACTATTTTCTGACATTCTATAGTCAAAGTAATTAATTGGAAAAGGAATTGAAATATTAATTCGTAGATGTTGCTCTTATATACAGTGCAATTAGAGACCAAAGAGTATTTTTGAGTCATAATGGAGAATGCCACAGTGTTCCATGATAGAGTGTGTTTGTTTTTTGCATGACTGGCTTAATGAGATCAATAAAAAGTCTGTCCTCCTGTTTGCTAGAGCCTGTGTGTATGTGTAAGAGAGAGAAGGGAGAGTGTGAGTAAGGAGAGAGACTAAGAAGTCTACTACTCATCTGAATAGATAGGTTGCCAGGTAGTTTTCTAGCAGAGAGAACTGAGGTGTGTTTCCCACTTTAATCCAGCTCTTGTAGGTTGCCTCTGGCACAGCTCAGTGTCTTCTCTTGAAGGAGGACGAACGCTGTCTTATCAGCTGCAGTAGATGTCAGCTTAGAAAATGTTACACAGTATGCACAGTGAATTCAACTATGCATTCTCTATCTTTTATCAATTTTGAGCATCACCTCTTCAGCATCAGTTTTTTGTTTTTGCCAAATTGCTACTTATGCCCCTTTTCCACCAAGGCAATTTGAGGGCTGGTTTGGAGCCATTGCATAACCTGGTTCGACAACCAAAGAACCAGCTCTTGGAACTGACTTCCATTCAGCATGGCATCAACACTTTGCCGGCCTTTGTTCAAGTACCCACTCATAACAGGGGCTGGGGGTGCCGTGTGGCCAGCAAGCTATGTATTTATTAGCTGTTTAGCACATACATATTACAAATGTAACATTGAGCTAGCTGGCTAACTAGCTAGGTGTTGGTCAGCTAACAATATAGCTACTAGTTCGTAACCTTGTTAGTAGCTTTAATGTTACTTTGTTGTCAAGGTTACTAACATTGATTGATTGATTGATAAGTAGTATGCTTGGTTGGGTAATGTAAGTTGACCAGTTAAGTAGCCAGCTAGCTAAGTAGCTGGCTGGCTGACACCCTTGGTAACAGGGTAACGTTGCAGACGTTTATAGTGATGTAATGACCTGGCTCTATGCTGGCTCTCTAGCCCGTGGAAAAGCAAACCGGTTCCTAGAACTCTGAACCGGCACTAGCACCAGCCCTGAACTAGCACTAGGTTTGCGTTGGTGGAATACGGGATATTAGAGGTCCTGTTTCTATACTGTAGCAGCTGCTGTACTGTTCACATTCCACTACTTTAAACCTGCTTTGGGCCAGTTTCTTTAAAGTACATTGTGTGTTTTTTGTGTGCCATAGGTGTTCTGCATGTACAGCAGGGAACAACGGCAGGGAAAGTTGAAGTAGGAAAAACTTAAACCATCATAAACTCCAAATGGCAAAAAGCGTGCACGTTTGCTAGAGCGGCACACAGCCTCCTTTTCAATGTCCGCTGACAATGGCAGTGAAAAGCTACTTCTTGCTGTTTGAAAGCACCTTAATACTGCCTGGGTGTCTATGAATGGGTAGAAAAAAAGAAAGGTAAGGTAGATAAACACATGAATGTTTATTAAACATTAAATATCTTAAAGAAATTTCACCAATGTCAGTTGGCTGTGTGCACTGCTTCTACTGTTAAAGTTAACTGCTGTCTTTTAGAACATCGAAAGTGAGCAGGAAGGACATTTTAGGCTGCTCATTAAGGCTATGTCACAATCATTTAGGAAAGAATATTCACAAACACAATGTTTTCACTTAATTTGAAGGAGTTTTATTCTAAAGTGAAATAGCAAACTGTGTAAAGTCAACTTTACTGTTGTAGCACTTAAAACAAAAAACACTTTGTTGCAAAGTGTTCCACAAGGTTAAAAGCAAAAGGTGACAGAACAAGAAACAAGCTACACAAATGAAAAAAGACCAAGCCCATAAAACAAGCAGTGGAAATACATCACTCACTCAGGAAGGTAAAACTGTGTCCAAATCAATCTCTTAAAATGTCAATGCATTATGGTAACCTTTAACACAGTCAGGCAGCTTGTTCCACAGTTTAGAAGCTGGAATAACAAAAGCTTAATCACACATTATTTGAGATTGGCTGTACTATAAGAGCTAGTAGAGCACAGAATAAACATTAAACCCAAGTTCAGATTTTTTCCCCAATGCATTTACATTCTATAATTACCTCTCTATATAGTAGTTTTAATTGTTCCTTAGAATCCTCCTTCATTCCTTGTCTTGACAATCCTGTCCTGCAGGATTCAAGTCGTGTACCAAAACACAAGAAACAATGCATGCACATACTGAAAGTGATTTTGACGAAAAAGCTGGTGAATATGCACATTTTACATTAAGTTAAATTATCCTTTATTGATCCTTGTAGGGAAATTCATTCTCTGCATTTGACCCATCCTACAAAGGAGCAGCGGACAGCCACTTTGTGGTGCTTGGGGACCAATTCCAGAACTGAGCCAGTACCTTGGTCAAGAGCACTGAAAGGAGAATTAACCTAAAATAATGTACATGTTTTTGATGGTGGGGGAAACCAGAGCAACTGGAGAAAACCCACTCAAACATGGAGAGACTTCACACAGGAGGCAGCACTTGATCATGAGTGCAGTATAGTTGACTGGCTTCTTAAGTGTTGTTCAGAGAGTTATTTCAGAAATAAAAGTCCTGTTCATTTTCTGCCTCGATGCTGTTAGTTGAGTGACAGTTGGAGCCTTAGATAAGCTTTAGCCCCTCCTGGTTGGATCATCAGTACAAAAGAAGCACTGCATGGTAGAAAATGTCTGGTCTGTTTGATAAAAATTCAAAGTACAAGCTTGTGTACATAACAACTGAAGGAGAGCAGTTAAAGGAAAACCATGGTTTATTACAACCTGGGTTTTATTTTCATAGTTCTGGCCATAGGCTCACTGTTATGACAAAATTCTCCTCACCAAAGTAATTGCTAAGATCTTGGAACACCGCAACAAAAAAGTTCAATTGGTCAAGAAACACAAGTCACACTGTCAGACAGGTTGGATACAAACCCCCAGGTTAGGCATACTATTTTGAAGAAAAGTGAATGAAGGTGAAATTATCACCCAAACTGTCCATTGTGAACATCTGTCACATAACAGGATCGGTTTTGACCTACCATACTCACCATAACCTTTGTGCATTCTTGGGCAATTAGGGATTATTAGCACCATTATGAGTGTGTATTAACTTTCAGTTTGACCTCCAAATAAAGTAGCAGCTAATCTGGCAAAATCCACCAGTCTCACTCCCGACTCGTCAAATACTGCTTTCCACTTCAAAATATGATGCTGTAGGTGCCCCACATCAGCAAGAATAAATGAGCAACATCCAGTAAGGCTTTCAAAATAAAGCTAACATTCAGTTTGGTTAGATTTAGGAAAAGATCATAACAACATGTGATGTAACTTGAAGGTCCCCCACCAGCAGCTGGAGCTATAAACTAAGACCCAGTTGTATTAAACTGTCATTTTCCTATATATAGCTAATTCAGTGACTAAAATAAGGATTACAACTTTTTATTTTTTTGGCCTTTTATTGCCTTTATTGATAGTGACAGCTGTAGATAGTCAGAAAAGGGGGGCAGAGAGAGAGGGGATGATATGCAGCAAAGGGCCGCAGGTCAGATTCGAACCCGGGCGCCCAAGGGTCATAACTTTAATGGCTTAATGACTTTCTTTGCTGGCAAAATGCTGACATTTTTTCAGGATTAGATCATTTTTATTTGTTGAATACAGAGTGAGTGAATGTGTTCCTGCTTTAAATATAGCCTATAGTGATTTGGAATGAAATCCCTGTGAAACTATGACATTTCTATCTGCCTAAACAGATTTAAATCACTCACGGAAACCATCTTTATTCCTAGGAACCATTCCATGAGAGTCTACGGATGTCTGTGTGTGTGTGTCTGAGCACATAAACACCCAGTCTGATAGAGGCCAGGTTGAGACAGCCTAGAGCAGTGTGTGGGAGTCAGTAGAAGGTGTTTGGACTGACACAGGGCCAAGGGAAAGTCTCAGCCTGCATCCTGGAGTACTGACTGGGCCCATTCACGCTGACACACATATACACATGCTGACACGCATGCTAGAATGAACACATACACTTATTTTCTTTCTTTCTTACTGCATCTCCTCACACACATTCAGCTGGGTTCTTCAGGACAGCCCTGTCAGTCCTCGCTATTCTCCTGTATGATTTAAATGGTCTTTATCTCTTGAACAGCCCTCGGTGCTTGCAGTGGCTATAAGTCAGCAGTAACGTGACTTGAAGTGTCCTCTTATAGCTGTCATGGCTTCCCAACTGTGATTCACGCAGCAAAGAAAGTCAAACTGCGTGTATTCTGCCGTGGATTTTAGAGTCCAGGATTTCTTTTTAAATCTTTGCCTGAGCTGCTGCCGTTTCCCTTCTGCCCGACTGCATCAGAAGATCAGTCCATCACCCCCACCTTCTTCTCTGTTTTCCCTTGGCTCTCTGACATCACCGGGTGTTTGGCCTTCCAGAGTGGAAATCCTTTTTCTGTGAGCCCGAGGCTGCTCCTCAGAGCTCCTGTCACTCTCCTCTTGACTGTAATCCCTTTCATTAATTCCTGCCCGCGTGCCACTTTGCAGCACCGTTTTTGAACATGCAGTGATAATCAAGTCTATTCCCCAGCTCCTGAGGTTATGCACAAACAGGGAGGGTGTGTTGTTTTTGGGGTTGGCAGCTGAGAGCTGGGAGATGGCTGAGAGAGACACAGAGACAGATAGCCTGAGGCTGTTATCAGTTTGAGTCCAATAACTTGTGCCCGGGCTTTACATGTTGAACTTTTGACAGTTCTAAATGGTGTAAGTGATGATTATTGTTGAAAATACATGTGGTGGAGTGGATCAATGGCCTGGAGCATTGGTGAAGCCTTTAGCATTATTCTATTTCTATCCTGACATTTACCTTGCCTCCCAAAGCCAGGCTGAATCTCTCCAGCTCAGTTTTCACCATGAGATTTAAGACTGGAAAACATCCACTGAAAACTGATCATTCCTACTAAATAAATAACAAACAATAAGCAAATTCTAGAGTATTTACATGCTGACCCCTCTCAAAGTCACAAACCCCTTAACTTAGCAAAACTTGGGGAAGTAGATTAATTTTGACCATGTAATGCATCTACTTTTGTCTCAAAATATGGACATCCAAACAGTGGACAACCACATGTTAAAGAGGACAACTTTGTTTTGTGAGCAGTAAACTAAATTATATGACTCTGCTATTAGGAAACACATCAATGCTGCTGTTAATATTCTAACCTCCCCTTCCTCTCTAAGATTCTGGAGAAAGTAGTCGCCAAACAGTTGTGTGACTTTCTACATAGCAACAGCTTATTT
>NW_023339663.1:29643039-29643440 GCF_004916995.1 Morone saxatilis
CAACCAATGCAAGCAGCACTCTGACCGCTTGGTATTTTCCTAACCTCGAGATTGGCTTTGACCATCTGTGAGGTTTTTTTTTTGGTGCCTGCGCATGATTTAAAGGTGGGAGGAGAGGCACAAACAGGTGGCGGGGTCCATTCAAATGAAACAGCACAAAGTCATTTGTTGGTATTTTGTTGTAGTTGATTTGTCACTAAACCGTAGTGCAATGAACTGACCAGGCTGTCATTGTGTAGTTGGTCAAAATGCACAAAGTTTTACAGAGTTGGGCGCATATTGCCTCTGGCACACAGTCCTTACAGCTGTGTGTGTTCTGTGTTTCACTTAACATCCAACAGACAATGAGTGTTTAAAGAGTTAACTGTGAAAGATACAGAGAAATACTTGCACGTGCATTT
>NW_023339663.1:29643601-29644280 GCF_004916995.1 Morone saxatilis
ATTTTCAATGCAATCGTTAACTGCTGTGAACTCACTATCACCATCACTGTAGTTGTCTCCCTGCTACAAAGATCCTCAGTGAAGCTGATGTTTGTCACTAGATTTTAAGTAGATGCAGTTCAATGCAAATTCAATGCTACAATAGTGTTACTGCAAGATGAAAAAAAAATGGTTTGCCATGAATTTAGTAACAGATTGAACATGTGAAATAAGCATTCAAGTGTTTTTCCTAATAAATCAGATTTTTAAAAAACTATTTTACCTCTTTTTATTAAACTTCAAAAAGTGGCTTTTTTTTTTTTTTTTTTAACCCCAAAAACGTTTTGCACTGGTCAGGGGGTACTTGGCTGAAAAAATATTTCAGAGGGGGTACATTAATGAAAAAAGTTTGAGAACCACTAGGTTATGTAACTTTTCAAAACTGTAACCTGATTGTGTCAGGCATATAAGGAGCCAAGCCTCTCTGCTGATGCTGAATGTATGCTTAGAAGTGAAACACGTTTTTGTTGCCCTCAATAAACAAGTTTTATGTTTTATCATTTATTACAACTGTGCACCTGACACACTGGTATAGTTCTGGAACTGTGTGCACTGTTCACTGATGATTAGTGCAATTATGAGCATTATTAGAGCTACAACAATTAGTCAATTCATTGTTATTTATTTAGTTGTCAATGAT
>NW_023339663.1:29644294-29645646 GCF_004916995.1 Morone saxatilis
GAATTCTCTGATTCTCTGATCTCTCTAAAATGTGAACATTTTCTGGTTTCTTTAGTCCTCTATGAAAGTAAACTGAATATCTTTATTAAACAACTAATGGATTCATCAAAAAAATGACTGACTAATCCATAATAAAAATAATCATGCTCCATGTCATGAATAATGACAAACAGGTAGCAACAGAACAAAAAGGAGGCATATTGTGCAGCAATATTACTGTGGTATAGCTACAGTATGTAACACTTCATTTATTCAGGACAAATAGAAACCATAAGATGTGTATAACAGGTTATATGATTAAGACTGTTTGAAGCAAACAGAGACATTTAGAAGCCTTCCAGTTCTCCGTACCCACACTCACACTGGGACTCAGCAAGTTTGAAAGCTACAGTATTATGCATTTTGGATAGTGTAGCTCTTCGGAAGACCAATTTACACCTCAGCAAATGATAGTGAGGCTGAGAAGAACAAAAGAAGATCCCATGAAAGGCAGCGAACGAGAAGAAAAGGGCAGAAAAATAACACAGTAAGTGGAGGAATGGTGCAGAAACGATAAGGGCTCTGTTCCACACGTCCTCCACTCCTACACATTCACATTCTGAACAACACAAATGTGCTGATTAGAAAAAACTAAGTGATGCCAGGAAAAAAAAAAAATTAAATCAAAGAAATGTTCAAGATCACACACCCACATGTTTAATCTCTTTTTCTCCTCATACTGCCTTCACCAGCACAGCCAGGACTCAAAACATACAAATGAACACTTTGATTAGACTTCAAACATCAACAGCCCAGGCTCAAAAGACATTGCGTTAAGTCCCATTTTACAACTGTTTATTATAGTGCCTACTGAAAGTCCGTCTTTTTTAACCAGCTTTGTTCTGTTTTTTAAAACTCCCATGCTGAAATGCAACAATTTGATTCAATTTGAGACTTTTTGATTATCCAGAAACTGATGAGTAGTTCTTCATAAAGGATCAACAGGTGCTACCAGATATGATAGCTGCTGTAGCTGGTACACACTCAAAGGGGCTACATTAAATAGACAAAAGTTATAAAAAGCTGCTTGTCATGTACCTGCAAGAACATAATCACTAATACACTATAGTGGAGGCTGTGGGAGGTGGACTGCCCTCCTCTGATTAGAGGGTGTTAACACTCTTTTTTATATGAATTTCATGAAGTAAAGTAGTCCTAAATGGTTGACTCTATCTCAGCATTTGGCTTACAAGGTTCAGGATGATTTAAAACAGTAGAAGGTGTTTTTTTGCTATTTTCAACACATAAAATGCTGATATTCATACATTATATGAGAATATCAATATTAAATTTAAATTCAATTCAGTTTTATT
>NW_023339663.1:29645746-29654277 GCF_004916995.1 Morone saxatilis
TCATCATCATCATCATCATCATCATCATCATCATCAGACTGACAGCCGGAGGAGAACAAACAATAAACAGTTTCTCTGTCAGACTCCAACAGGAAACTTATTGTGAACTTTGTTTCTTGTATAACTGATTATAAAACACAATGTTATCTATTATTATTATTATTATTATTATTATTATTATTATTATTATCATTATTATTATTATTATTATTATTATTATTATTATTATTACACACACACTCTTAAACTGCTCTACATAAATTAAAGTTTGCAAATGTGTGTGTGTAGGCCTATGTGTTATGCATCAATGTGTATATTGAGCGCCTCTGTTTGCCATAATTATAAGTGCTGCCTGCCCATTCTCCTTTAGAAAGAGAAAAAGTGGTCCTAGGAACCCTGACTCAGCTTCACCATTATGTCCTCCATCGCAATTATCTGAAACATCTGCTCAGACACACACCCACCCACACACATAAACACACATACACAGAAGACAAACAACAAACTGTACTTTTTTCAGTCTCTGATGAGCATGGGCATCTGTTTACACACTGCTCAGCTCTGTTGAATGGACTGCTTAGTAGAAACAGTGAAGCTTCAGACAGTACTGTCAGCAGATGAGCGTAGATCGACATAGCAGATGTCTCTATGTTGTGTTTGTTGCTATGTTTAAACACTAAGATCTTGAGCTGACGTATGGTGTGTGTGTGTGTGCACAGGTAAGCCCCAGTTCATCCACATGGGTGAGGAGGTGGATGGGGTGGATATGAGGGCAGAGGTGGGCCTGCTGAGTCGTAACATCCTGTTCCGTGGTGAGATGGAGCCCGGGTGCTATGGCAACGAGGCCTGCAATTTCTTCGACTTCGACACTTTTGGAGGACATTTGAAGGTACGCTGTTGTCCTTACCTTGTCGTTTAAAGAGCAGATAGCCAGGCGATTCATACATGAACCAGTTTCCACCAGGGGTCATCGTATGCTGCCTGAGGAGTAGCACTGAGCAGTGACTTGTTGCAGACCTATCTACAGTTTCTGTGCCAGTTGATTTGACCTTCACAATTACTGTAAGACCTTTGTTTTAGCTCACATAGGGAGGAAGTTTGGGTGCTATCACAAGAAAATCAAAAACAAAAACCCAGCTCAGTATCACAAGGAATTACATCCACCTCACAATTTAAGTCCAGTGCCAATGTTCAGTGTCACTGCAGGAGGCAATGTGTCCTTTATTTAGTAAGGTGGAAAGTTAGAGTGTGGGGGTCAGGGTGGTGGATGGGTGTGTAGTGCAAGTAGTTCAGTCTTTCCCTATCCTTAACCAAGTGTTTTAATTCTCATACCCTAACCAAACCTTAACTGTAGTTCATTTGCCCTAACCATGATCACCATACTGGAGTTGCTAAATATTGTAGAAAAAGCAAGAATAATTCAAAATGTAGTATATTCCAGCTTAAGAAAATGGATGAATGGGTTATTTTGAAAGAGATGACTGTCTCAGCTCCCTCTGATCCACAGTGATCCAGTACAATACACGGTTTTCAACCACTGTCATGGAATAAATTGCATGAATGCTGCTTTCTTAGCAGAGTTACATCCTTTTTTTTTCACATGACCTTGATCATTCATAATAAGTACAAATTCTATTTTATTAAGTTTGCTTAAAGAGATTCTACAGACACACCACCTCACACAACCTCTGAGTTCTTAGGTGCTTTGAGTTAAATTAATGCTCATAATGACAATGTTAAAATGCATATAAATAAATATATTTTGCAGGTATAGTTTGCTCTGTTCACCTTAATTTAGTGTGTAGTATGTGTGACCAAATACAGTCCTGTTGAGGCTGATGGGAATGTCATTAGTTTAGCAGATATATAGCCATAAAGTATTAGACAAATTGAATTATATCTTATCAGCCTGTCATATCAGACGTAACTGCAGATGCAGATGTTTAATTTTAAAGCTTTAACAGCCAATACCAAAGGTGTGCTGATATCATCAAGCATTCCTGCTTAGAAGTTAAATTAGAGCAGGTTAAGACACTTAACAATACAGCATGCATGTATCAGGCTGTTGGTGTGTCAACAGGAGGAAAAAAGACAGTCGACAGAGACACGAGAGACAGGAAAGGACAGAAGAACAAAGGAGAGAGAGAAAGAGGCTGTGGTTATATTCCTGCTCCCTTCATGCCTCTCTCTCCCCAGGGCGAGCTATCATATCCTATTATACATTTCCATCACAGGCTCATGTCACATATTTCTCATGCATGTTGTGTGTAGAAGAAAGGAAGGGAAAGCCTTTGTGAGATTTCAGTGAAGCTGTTCAAAATGAACGCCTCAGAGCACACTCCCCTGAAAGTAGTGCCATCACTGTTGTGTTAAAACCTTGTTTCGCCACCAGTATCAGCTGAGCAGCCTTTGTTTCAGCTTGTATTTTCAACGTCAGCAGGGGGTTGTAGCATCTTCTCAAAGGCTATAATCTTTCAACTGGAGTTAACAATGAGAATCACCAAACGTGTTAGTTAGAAGGTTTTCTCAGGGTGTGGTACAACAGTGGCTCTGTTTAGTGGAACAAAGCTGCTTCCCATCATTGAGTCACTCTGCTCTCTGTCTTTTACTCACTAAGGAATCTTGCCCATCTAGTCTTTTGTCTTATTCATCCTCCTCTCCTCTATTCTATATCTCCGTCTTTTTGTTGTCCCTTTTCTATCCAATTCCCAACTTCCTGTTTGTTCCTTCCCATGCCCATACTTCCTCCTTCCTTCCTTTCCCTCCTGATTCCTTCCTGTCTGCGTCATATTTTCCTCCCTGACTTCCTCCACCTGTGGGATCTTTGCAGTCAGCCATCCTTCCATTCTTCCACCCACCTTTATCCTCAATACCTATTTTCCATCATACTTCCTTCATCTGTATCCTTAAATCCTGTCCTGCCCTTTATTCTTTGACTTTCTTCATCCGTGAACTAAACTCCCTCCATCCTGTCTTTGCCATCCTCCCTCCTTTCCTTGATCCATCCATTTTTCCTTCCACCACCCTCCACACCTCAATCCATACCTCCCTCTTATCATTCTTCCTTTTAGTCTTCCTTCCCAATTATTTATTTAGCTTGCTCCCTCCCTTGTTTCTTCCCTCCTCCACCCTTCGTCTTTCTTTCTCTCCTCTTACCCATGGTCTGTTGCTTCTTCTTTATACCACTCCTTTCTTTATCATCCCCTTTCTTTTCTTTTAATTAGATATTTTTCATTCACAAAAACATATTGTTAAAATAGTCTTTATATCATTGCATTTCAGTACACCCATTAGCTTTTATGCTGGGTCCAATGATTATAGCTGGTATCTGAGTGATGCAACGACCTGCTTTCCCTGCAGGAGTGAGTGTACTGTATCTGCTGTTATCATCAGGTGGAGCGGGGCTTCAGGGCAGTTCATATATCTGGGGTGGAGTTGCAGCACATGGGCCAGCAGACAATGGGACACTATCCGGTCCACTTTCATATGAACGGAGACGTGGATGAGAGGGGCGGCTACAACCCGCCCACCTCCGTCAGTGACCTATCCATCCACCACTCCTTCTCCCGCTGCGTAACCATCCACGGCTCCAACGGACTGCTGGTCAGTGAAGAAGTTTTACTAAAGTTTATTCTTTGCTTGATGTATTCCAGAGGGACATTATGAAATTGTTTTACATTTTTGGAAATACGCTTGCTTTCTTGCCAATGAGAAGACCAATATATATATATATATAACCAGTCCAGGCTTCTCAGGTCATGTAACCCACACATGGCCCAAAAATACTTTTTGTCATAGACATCTATAACAAAAAAACCATGGAATTGTTTTTTTTCTCAGACAAAATTCAGAAATTAGTCTTTGAATTATCACAGTTTGATCCATTAGGGCCAATATAAATTAAAAACCTCACAAAGAGCCATATCAGTTAATTAACATTTGTGTGTGTGTGGTATAGAGTCAGCAAAAGTCAGCTGACTCGGCCCAAGGCTATGCTCGTGCTCTATGGGCACAAAAACATGGAAGCAGAAAAGACTATTTTAGTGAGCAGCTTCATCTAAATGTTTGGGTTGCAATATTGGAACACAGTATTCACTTCTCTTTATACATTTATGATTGAGTCCATGCCCAGAAACTTCAAAAAGGACAGATACTCTGAACTGCTGTTGGACACATTGGCACAGAGATAAAGAGGAACCCCCATGTTAAATAATAGTACACAGTTAAGAAAAGATGAGGAATTAAGCTTCGGAAAGTTATATACATACTTCTTCAGCTGATTGCAGTGAAATATCAGTAAAACTCAACTTGTATTCCCTCCCAGGTAAAGGATGTGGTGGGCTATGACACACTGGGCCACTGTTTCTTCACGGAGGACGGTCCAGAGGAGAGGAACACGTTTGACCACTGTCTGGGTCTGATGGTGCGAGCCGGGACCCTGCTGCCTTCAGACAGAGACAGCAAAATGTGCCGTGACATCACAGAAGGGGCTTACCCAGGATATGTGGCCAACCCACGCCAAGACTGCAGGTGAGACACATTCATAAACTGTATGCACTCTTTAACCTCTTCAATCCCAGGGAGGGTCTCCCATGGATCTTCCAGGTGAAGTTAAAGATACTAAATATATCAGGCAGAACTTTGATAATGATGCACAACACATCTAGAATGTTTCAGACTGTGGTTGTACTGGGCAGCTTCCAGGTATGAATGTGTAACAGTGTGAATGTGATCAGGGCGTTCCTGCAAAAGAGAGGCTTCCTCTCAGTGAACCTTCCCTGAATAACTAAAGGTTAAAAAAAGAAAGATATTATTATTAATATTATAATAATTTTATTCACAAATCAGCTTGTTACAGAATCACTCGTTCTGAACCTGGAGCCAGGACTGCGACAGGACTCTGGCTCTGGTGCTCATTCTGGCCCCACTCCCCCAGCAGCTAATAGGACCACTAAGTAGCTAGTGGCCGCAGCTAGTACAGTTAGTGCTGTGTTACGAGAAAAACATAATTCATTAAATACATGGACCTGCCTCTGTGCTCATTAAGATTAATGTCACATTTCATACATGTGTGGGACATACCTCAACATAGGCAGGAGGGCATTTGTGAAATCACTTTATTGGCCAGGTAGGCACACATACATGGAATCTGACAGCGTTTTTTTTTACGTTGCTCTCAATGTACAAACACAGACTAAGCATACATAAACAAGACTTAAAATAGACATAAACTATAATGTACAGTTATACATATATAAACAAACAGTAACATTTGTAGACAATAGTGCAATGGTGCAGAG
Organism: Morone saxatilis; assembly: GCF_004916995.1. Classification (NCBI taxonomy): domain Eukaryota; kingdom Metazoa; phylum Chordata; class Actinopteri; family Moronidae; genus Morone; species Morone saxatilis. The sequence goes on from NW_023339663.1 coordinate 29,651,047, forward strand.
TACAAAGGATGCTAAGATAAATATTTATGTGCTCCTCCTAAGGTCCACTGTCATCTCCACACTTTTGAGCAGGTTCTGACCACACCAGAGGGCCAGCTGTTTAACCTCCCGTCTGTATGCAGACTTATCACGTCTCAGATGAGGCCGATTACTATTGTGTCATCTGCGAACTTCCGGAGATTGACAGACTGGTCTCTTGAGGCGCAGTCATTGGTGTAGAGGGAGAAGAGCAGTGGGGACACACCCCTGGGGGACGTCGGTGCTAATTGTCCGGGTACTGGATATAATGATCCCCAGCCTCACCTGCTGCCGCCTCAGGGTGGCAGGGGGTGTAGGTAGCTGTTTGATGTTGGAGCCGGGGAGGGGTGTGAATGTGGGCTTTTCAAATCTGCAGTAAAAAACATTCAGATCCTCAGCCAATTGATGGTTCTCCACAGTGTGGTGTCCTGTAGTTGGGGATGTTCAGCAGGCCTCTCCACACTGATGCATGGTTGTTGGCTGAAAAGCAGTTTTTCAGCTTTTCAGAGTATCTCCTCTTTGCTACTTTGACCTACTTTGTTAGTGTGTTTCTAGCCTAGTTGTACAGGATTCTGCCCCCTCTTCTGCAGGCTTCCTCCTTGGCCTGATGAAGCTGCCTCAGTTTAGCTGTAAACCAGGGTTTGTGGTATGTGCAGTAGGTCTTAGTCGACACACAGATGTCCTCAAAAAACTGACATAAGATGTCACAGTGTGAGTGAGTTCATCCAGGTTTGTGGCTGCAGCCTCAAAAACACTCCAATCAGTGCAGTCAAAGCAGGCCTGTAGTTCCAGCTTTGCCTTGTTGGTCCATCTGCTCGCAGTCTTGACCACAGGCTTAGCAGATTTAAGATTCTGCCTGTACGTTGGGATAAGATGAACCAGACAGTGATCAGAGAGTGATAGGCATCCTTTATTGTGGTGTAGCAGTGGTCCAGTGTGTGTTAGTATCCCTGGTGGGACACTTAATATGCTGTCTGTATTTTGGAAGTTCATGTCTGAGGTTTGCTCTGTTAAAGTCCCTGAGAGCAATGAGTAGGGTTAGTCTGTATGTTTTTTTTTTTTTTTCTCCAAGTTTATCTGGTCAGCCAAGTGCCTCACGAACACTGGCCTAAGGTAAAAACACAAAAATCAGAATAAATTAGGAAAACTCCCACGGTGAACAAGAGGACTACATGATTTTCTTAACACTTGGGACTGTACACTAACCTTCATTAACGTAAAAGCAGATTCCGCTTCCCCTCTTTTCCCCGAGACCTCCGTTACACAGCCCGCTCAGAGGAGTGGAAATTCCCGCAGGAGAAGTAAGGTGTCTGGGATGTGCTCACCGAGCCATGTTTCCGTGAAGCACGGCAGATAAAGGGCAGCAGATCTGTAAAAGTTTTGTTTTGTTAATTTGTTCATTTGAGGAGCAGCAGTTCATCCACCTTGTAGAGAGCAGAAGGTATACATGCAAATGTAGAATACTGACTCAAAAATACACTCAAGTAAAGAGTGGAAGTAAAGTTTCAAAAACAAACTTAGATGTCCTTGTTTCTTAAAAACTACCCTTTTACCCATGTGCTTGTAACCAGTGATATCTGCTCTTGCTTATACCTAACACAGTTCACCAATGCCCTCTGGATGTGTTTTAAGTTAAATTTATTTATTTTTTTGTGTTGCAGAGTTACCACACGACAAAGAGCACTGATTAATCTCAAGCTAGCTTTATCACTCATCTGTATATATCTTTCATTTAAAGTTCTAAAATGAATAAAGATACTACTAGTCTGAAACAAAACTCTATCATAGGACAGCAGATAAACTCTTTAAGGTGATATTTCTGCTGACCTCAGAGACAGATGCAGAGACAATGAAACAATACGTGATTTCCACTTATTTCTTTAAGATACAAGAAAACATAATTAGCAGTTGAAGTACAAAAAAATCTTTTAACACTGTGAAAGGGCAGACTTGGCAAGTGATCATTAGTTAAAACTCTCTCCCTTTCTTGCTCACACATACACACTTAGATACACACACTTTTGTTTGACTGTAGTTCTGTTTCAATAGATTATGTATTGCTGCAGCACCTGCAATTATTTTTCATCCATCAAAATGACACTTTCAATTGCCAACATTTTAAAGGTCAGAAAACAAGCTGTTGTCAAGCCAACTTGTGATCACAAATATCAGTGAAAAAACAAATATTAAAAAGAATATTTTGTTCTTAAGTTTATGCATGTGAATGTGTGATTCAAAGTGCTAATATGTATTGAAACATCTGTTGGCAACTATAAAAAAACACAGACACCAGCAAATGTGCAACCTCAACAACAGTGCAACCTCCACAACAACACAACCAGTGTGAAATTGGTTACATCAACATTTTTAGTCATTTTAAGTTACAAACAGTGCTTTGACGTAGTGAGGACGGGTCAAACTGTCCTCACTACGATAGTTTAAAACTCAAATTGTTCCTCAAAGAGAGCAATACAAGCCCACCTGCACACAAACATTTATCAGTAGAGATAGCCTGTTTTCCCCCCTGCACCTGCAATTTGTTATAGCAGCATTATATTTAAAGCATAAAGATGCAGCTCAGAATATAAAGCAGTTTAATCCAGGTCACATGACTTTTTTATCTCATCCCACTGCCACTGCCTTCAGCTGCGGAGTATAAAGGCCAAGGTTAGGAATGCATAATGGCGCCGGCTTACAGAGTCTTCCACCTTCTCCAACATGAGTACGCTGGGAGGATTTTCTGTTTCTAACGTTATCTAAGCTTCTGCTCCTTCATTACTCTTTTTTCCTTTCCTCTGTCCTTTCCTAATTTATCCAATTATAACAGCCTGCTAGTACACAATGCACCATACTCCTAATGAGGCTTTTTGTCCAATTTGTCTGGATCAATGTATTCTGTAATGATTTCCAAATCCCAGTGTATTTATTACTGTGGTTCAAAAATTCCAATTTAATCAAACATGATTGCACTAACAGCATTCCCCACTGTAAGATTTATGATGATTAATTTCTAGTCAGCTTTTTGACGCTCCCTCGTGGCTCCTTCTGTCTCTTCCCCTGTCATTGTTGAGTTGTGTATGTGCTGAATTTAAATGCTCAGATGAGAACAATAAATTTCAGTCAGATTTGCCAGGAACAGGGACATGTGGGCTGCATGAGGAGGATGAGACTGTCATTTAAACTGAGCCAGATGAATGTGTATGTGTGTGTGTG
>NW_023339663.1:29654303-29654753 GCF_004916995.1 Morone saxatilis
TGTGTGTGTGTGTGTGCATGCTTGAGCATGCATTTGACAAAACAAATTATCCACCAAGCCATCACCTTAAGAGGAAATGGCAAGACACAGTTGGTTGTGTTTTTAAGCTTCAATTCACACAAGTTTTTCTCGTAACGCGTTTTTACTAAAGATGTTCACTCCATCATCTGCAGTCAGAATATCGGACAAAATTTTAGCTAACTGCAAACATCAATGGGTGTGTGTGTGCTTGCATGTACTTGTGTTATAATGGCTATTGAAACTTGTTCGGTTTTGATATGAGCAGTGATACAGCAGCATTTTAATTTCACTCAAACAAGTGTGTAACATACAGTAAAAGATCATCTCGTCATTTCTTATCTTTCATCTTTCTATCACCTTGTAGTTTGCTACTATCTCCCCCTGCTGGTTTTTATCGCTGTGCACACTAGTCGAGGCAGATGACCACCC
>NW_023339663.1:29654946-29655098 GCF_004916995.1 Morone saxatilis
ATAAAACTGAATTGAACTGAATTGCTCTGACTTCATCATTGCAGAGAAGTTTAAGTACCCAACACAGCAGGTGGTGTTCCTAGGTGCTCCCAGATCGTGAGGTACTTGACGACCTGTGGATGAGACTAAATTAACTATCTTTCTCCAGAATG
>NW_023339663.1:29655127-29655405 GCF_004916995.1 Morone saxatilis
CCAGAATGACTGACCCCACCCTTAAGGTGCAGAGTATTCAGCCTCCACTCTGAATTTAGGATATTGAAAAGATTGTCCCTTTGCCAAGGGCAGAGGATGTTCTGAACAAACCAATCCTGTTACCAGACACGGACAGTGATATTGGATAAATCTTATGTTCGATGATGACGTTTTTGGCCATGCTCGCTGTAAGGATGGTTATGTCTACGAGATAGATTGCCATAGAATTTTCTACAGGCCTTTATGGTCCCCTTAGGATGAATTCTAATGACTTTAGT
>NW_023339663.1:29655463-29655670 GCF_004916995.1 Morone saxatilis
GGATGGATTGCCATGAAATTTGCTTCAAATATTCAAGGCCCCTAGAGGACAAACTCTGATGACTTTGGTGACCATCTGTCTTTTTCTCTAGCCCCACCAGCAGGTCAAACATTTCAATCATTTCATTCAGTGATACATCTCTACATCTACTTGATGAGTAGCACACTTTTTTCAAACAATCATGGTTCTCAGATGATGTATCCTAAT
>NW_023339663.1:29655770-29670273 GCF_004916995.1 Morone saxatilis
GATCAGCTGATGTAGCTGGAATTGAAAGCTGAGCTTGACTTTGTGGCCTGCCTGAACTAATGCTGTGCTTAATTTGTCCAGTATTGACTTATTATCAAATATTTGCAAAACTAATGACTATTCACTAGCTAATGGTAACAGGCTAAGCTAAAAATGATGAACATGGTTAACATTATACACTTTCTTTTACATAAAAACATTGTCTGTCTAAGTCAGTCGACCTAAATTTTTTTCATAATCGATATGCCATACAGACATGCTACACATCCACCCCAACCTCCACAACCTTATTGACCCTGAATTTGTATATTTATTGAACATTGAGTCAAATTTTGCCAGGTTGTTTTAAAAAATAAAATGTACCTCCATGTTCCCACAACTTGCAACAGCAGCACCAGAGTTAGGATGGGTTTAGGAAAGAGGTAGAGGAAAACAAAGACCCAGAGAAAAGCATAAAAAGTAGAAAGGAAAAAGTGGAGAAAGGAGAGGTTTGAGGAGGAGTGCTGCCATGTGGTAAGCTGCTGTGGAGCTGAACTGCATATCTGCCATTTCTATTAATATTTATTACCATAAGCTGCTTTTTCTCACACACCTGCAAATGGAACTATAATGATTTTCTCATTATGCCTGGTGCATGTGTGAAAGGTGCTTTCTTGGGTGCATACATGCAAGAGGAATTTACATATTTATTAAATATATATATATTTAAGAGAGATGTCTGCACTGTTATGTGAGTCTTAGAGAAGCTTACAATAATGGATGCACTTATTTAAAAATCTAGCAATCTAAGAGGGAGAAATAATGAACAAAAAGAGCAAAAAGCTAAGACAGAAAACTGATAATACATGTAGTGGGGACAGTATCAAACTGTCTACATGAGAGACATCCTCCAGACATAAACTGAGTATCAGTGTCACTGTTTCTGTGCACACTGCAAGCATTATGGATGTATGTGACTCCTATACGGTCTACACAAACCCATAGAAGCCTGAGCTGCTGCAGGCCTGGATCCTCTCTGACAGCCAGCAGTCAAAATATTGTGTAATGTGAGTCTGCAGCTTCTGTGAGCTGTGAGTTGTGACGATGAAGCATGCAGGTATGGGTGGGGTAGGATAAAGCCCAGTGACAGCTATAGGGGCACTAAACTGATCCATGTCATGTTTAGTGACTTTTCTGTTTTTGCATGAGTCCCTCTTCCGCCTGATGGTATCCATCCATGCAGATCATTTTGGTGTCAGTTGTCCAGGTTTGGAGATATGTGTCTGAGATTTTCAGACTCTCACCTATTATTAGATTATTATTAGATATTGGAGGTGAAAGGCATTTATTAGCACCCCTCTTAATCTGAGTAATTCACAAACCACACTGTAAACAACCTAGTATATGACTGGACTGTGTATGGTCAGCAGTTTTCTCCCAGTAATATTTGTTCTTAAGGTGCACTGAAGCAGACCACAAGACATGGTTACGCTATGTTAGAGTAAAAAAATGTTAAAGGAACTGTACTTGCATAGCGCCTTTCTAGTCTTCAAACCACTCACAGCTTTATGTCACATTCACCCATATTCATACACTGATTCCTTACATGCCAATGACAGCATCGGAAGCAATTTTGGGATTCAGTCTCCTGCTTATGGACAATTAAACATGTTTTTTGTTCTTTTATCAAGAGCAATATTTTCCGCTCCTATCTTAAGATGTTTGATTTGAAAAAGAATGTATACTAATTATTCTAATTATCTCTTATCCCCCTCCTATTTCATTCATTTCTATCTGCAGGATTTCACGTTTTTTTTAAGACTCACTCTGCATAGAATGTTTTGAGTGCGAAGCACCTTGCAGTGTTTCCTGCTTCCTTTCGGCGACCGTGTTTCATTCTGCCTTCCAGAGTTGCCATTCAGAACAGCTAGCCTAGGACCAACATGGTAGAATGACATATGGTGTAAACTAGTTCTGTTTGAGCATGACAGGACCCTTAACCTGCACAGTGTTGCACTTGAGTATTTGGTGAAAAAGCAGAGTAATGGGGCATAGTGAAAAATAAATTTTTCAAATTCCATTCACCTTCAGTGACTTGGGTTGGAGGCAAAAATGTTAGAGACAGATATCTAACAACCAAAACTATCTGCATACAACTAGTAGGTAAACTGACTCTTTACATGTACAAAAGTCAGTCAGCTTTTTTTTAAACCTGGATTTCTCCCATGTTTTTGTGTCAAAATGACTAATGGGGACAACAAGTTTTGAATTCAGTCCAGTATTGAGTGACAGCATTGCAGCTGGCAATGCGAAACGGACTACAACGTAATCTTTATGGGCAATCACAAACCGTCAAAGTACGTCAATTAAAAGTGCGAGTTTTTGCTACTGGCTGGCTGAGACTCTTTCGTGACCGCAGGCTGCAGCACTCTCTTCCAACACTGGGCCAAATTCAAAACTTGTTGTTCCCATTAGTCACCTTGACACAAAAACATGAGAATATAAGGCTGAAAAATACCAACCCATTAAGAACAGTCTGTGGTTTTATTTTTAATTGTAACTTTTCTTTCTTGTAGGATTTTTTTTATAGCTGTCAATTTGTTTGGTTGAGTGAGAGCACAATAAATTAACCCAATTAGGCACAGTAAAGCTGGCCTACAAACAAATTTTGTCAGCATTTTCCTCTGAATCTCTGAATCATTATAACCTGAAATATTGTCCCTGGTGGAAACTGAATTAGTCAAAGAAATGTATTTTCCCCTACCTTAAACCAATTCATGTTACAGTGTCGGCAGTAACATCAGTTACTTTACAGAGATTTCCATGTAAATGATTCACTGGTGCCTGGAAGCATACCAGCATGTCTGAAGGTTTCCAGCTTGTGTGACCTCTACTATGTGTCACACTGCTAAACTTTCTGTCTCTGCTACATCATTATTGTTACATTCATCACTTTCTGTCTGAGAAAGAAGAACGAGTTTGTTAATCCCCTTGGGGAAATTCAATTTTCGATCCGTTGTTATTTACACACACACACACACACACACACACAGACTCGTGTGTTGACTTTCTTCTGGGGACATTACATAGACTTAACGTGTTCAGAGGATCAGTCACTTCCACAGTTTCTATTCATTGTCCATGTGAGCAGTCGTGCAATGCATTCTCAAAGTGCTGTTATGTCGGCTGTTCATTTTTTGCATAAAGTAGAGGTCCAGGCTACTTCATTCAAATCACAGGGATCTGGTAGTGCTACTCACTGCCTCTGGAAACTAACGAAAAGCGTTTAAACTAATCATTCAGATTCAGCAACTGCATGGCTTAAAATGTTTTCAGAAATAAGTTTCAGTGAGAGAAAATATCCAAATGAGACGCCCGTTGGTTCAGAACAGCAAGTATTTGTCCAATCGGGTGCAGCCAGAAGTGTTTACACGGTTGTACAGGTTTGTGACCATGAGTGTTCAATGCTGGGAAGTGGCGCAACCCTTCGCATCCAAAAATGTAGCTTTGGACAGGTACCATCACATTTATTTCCTGGAGACTTACCCTAACCATAACCAGTGCTTGCATAACGCTAACCCCAAGCAAGAGCACCTCGGCAACTCAGGAGGTTAACTGGCACCTCTTGCCAAGCCATTCCCAAGCCAAGTCCCAACAGACCTATGCTTGAAAGCGTCACGACCCCTCGTGTCCAGAAACACCATTGTGGACCATCACATTTATTACCCAGAGACTTACCCCAATCATAACTAGTACTTGTATAATCCTAACCCTAACCTTGGCCCAGGACGTCAGGATGCTACAGACGTAGCTACTGCCTATAGGCTTCCATACCATCTGTACATCATCACTGTCAACGTCTTCTTCTAAAAAGAGAGAAGACAGCTGAGATTCTGTCTGCCCCCTCCTTTCTGTCTGCATTGGACCTTCCTCCCTCTCATCCTCTCAGACAGGAAAACACATCAAGGAGCCTGGGGGTGACTGAACCTTGATTGGGGCTGGCTGAGACCTTGATTACACCAGAGCTAATTCTTTTCTCATCCAAATTGAGCTGCTGCAGGGGGTGATGAGCGTATTTCCTTGTTAATGCTGAATAATTGAGAATAGAGGTTAACAGATAGGTCGAGATGAGGGATGTAGCAGAGAGTAAACCCACTTTGCCACAATTTGTTTGAAAATGAGTTTTTTACCCTTCTAGGCTGGAATAATAATATTATTGTAGTGGAAATTTGAGTCAGGTCAGCCAGTCTAGCTATTTATTATGTCTAGTCAAAGGAGTTTTTGTTCAGCTGAACACAGGACTTTTATTGGACTATTATTTCTATTATTTCCTTATGTATAACCTTGTAGGATGACCACATTCCCTTCTAAAAGTGTCTCCTCTTCAGAGGTACACACCGTCTCTGACGGACATTTCTATCGGCTGTTTCTGTGCAAAGCTGAAACTTCAAACAGGGTCGAATCTCCTGTTATCTTTCATGGTGTTTTGGTCATGTTATGTCTATCATATGCAATACAATATGCACTGGTCTTGGTGTTTGAAAGGAACATTTAAACTAAAAAACAAGCCTGTTTTTAAAATGTAAGTAGAAAGTTCAGATATTTGTGTAAAAATGTAGAAGGTAAAAGTAAAAAGTTGCCAGGAAAAAAAAGCCTGTGAAATCCTAGAGGGACTGATTTAGTCCAACACTTTTGTACTGGGGGGTGTAATGAACATTGCAGATCCTTTTTATTTATAAAAAAGAAAAAGAAAAAAGAAATAATAGAATCCTTTTTTATTTCTGAGGTAGGGTATAAACTGTGCAAAAACAATGCATATTTCTTTTTCTTTGTAAAAGTAAAACTGAAGTCATTTTTTTATCTCAGTGGTTTCGTTCTTCACACATTTGTATCGCGATTTAGTTATCTCATGATATATATTTACATTCCTAAACAGTACATTTCTCTGCTGTGCTCACACTTTCTTTATTTACTACTACATCAGTGGCTCAAACTGTTTGTGTGAAATAACCAAACTCTTTTCTCTTGTTCCTTCCCAACACTCTCCCTCTCTTTATAGCGCAACTTCAACTTTCTGGATCGCCAACCCCAATAACAACCTCATCAACTGTGCTGCTGCAGGCTCAGAGGTGAGTTTCTCACTCCCGCTTCTCACTTTCTCTCCCCCCCCCCGGTCTCTCTGCAGGTGGAGGTCTGTCTCATTACCACGTTGCCAGGTCAGATTAATGACTGTGTACTCCTATTAACTTCAGAATCAAGTAGACAACTGTCTGAGGCACTGCCACACTTTCTCTATGATAGAGTGCCAATTATGATCATACTTCTGGGATTTCACAAGGATACGTCGGGTGGAATGGAGTCTCATTTATTCTCACCAATGTAATAACCATGCTCATTTGCATGCCTGCAAAGAACAACACAGAAACAGACAGGCTGACATGCAGGGTGGCAAAGCGGAGGCTGTAGTTTTGTGTGTGGGTGTATGAACAAAAAACTCCACGGGGTTCTGTCTTGTTCTACATTTATAGTAATTAAAAAACACGTCTTGACAGCTTCTTTTTATGTTGTGGTTTTATGTTTGTGTGTGATCAGGAAACCGGTTTCTGGTTCATCTTCCACCATGTGCCCACTGGCCCCTCGGAGGGGCTTTACTCCCCAGGACGCACGGAACACACACCTATGGGCCAATTCACCAACAACAGAGCCCATTCCAACTACAGGGTGAGTCTGAGGACGAGGGGATGCACAATATTCTGATTGTGGTGTCACACTCTGTTCCTGTTCCTGCATGAGGGTAGTTCAGCCAGGAACTAAATGAAAAAATACCTTAAGCTGAATTTATTGGAGTGGTGTATTTATTGTGCTCCAACAAATAAAGATTTACAAGTTAACAAGTTTGAATGGCTGCTATTGATAATGCATCAAACATCAACAGTTATAAGGTAACTAATGAGGTTATAAGGTAATACTAATACTCTAGTCTACTAGTTTTTGTACTTTTGCTTAAGTATTTTTTAACACCACTAGTTTTACCTGTAGTTAAGTAACATTTCAGTAATGTAACAGTACTTCTACTTGAGTACAGATTTTCAGTAATCTTTCCACCACTGTATGTAGTAATACCAGTTAACCTGACACCTCCACAAGAGATAGTGTATGACTAACTATCAAAATATCAACATCAGTTTACTAGCTATGGTTAGTAATACGCCTTTGAAAACAGTTGTTAAATGTCCTCTGTGGATCTAAATAAATGAACATAACCTTGATGATGTCACAGCGATGTCATCAGGGTTATCTCGGTTCAGGTTAGGAGAGTACAAATTAATAGCAGGGAGTGTGCACTACAAACTAGAGGTGTGGCATTTGAAAGATGTGATCATTTACCAGGGAAGGAGGTTCAAATGGAGGACATTAGAGAGTCCCATTATGGATGTATGATCCAGGGTTTTGGTAGATTGACCACTGACAGACTATAATTAGTGGACAGAGATTCAGGGTCTGTGAAGTGAAGTCAATGCAGAAGTGTCTCAAACCTGAGACCTTAAAATCGTTTCAGAAACATATTTTAGTGTACTGTTTATCTGGAATATGAGAACATGTGTGACCAGTTGAGCCGCCATTGTTTCCTGCTACGGATGAGTAGGAACTGGGCAGGCAATGAAAGCAGCTCAACTCACAGTACTTCACCTCCACTGGCTCCAAAAAAAACAATATGGTGAACGACCATAACACCAAACTCGAGGCTTCAAAATGGTACTCCACAAACCAATGGGTGAGATCACAATAAGTTCACCCTTGAGCTTGACCAATACTAGGGACTAAAGTTCAGAATGTCCCTGCTGCTTTGATTTTGACTATAATCTGTCTCTAGTGAGACTCTCAACTTCATGGAAGTGCAATCCTAAATCGCTGGCTACCCCTTGAAATTAGAGAATTTTTATGATAAAATTTTAAAAACCCTCGAAATGTTTAGCTTTGATTCAGTCCTGGGTAGAAAGGCCTCAGACTAAACCTAATTGTCCTGAAGTGACCCAGATGACTTTTTCCATAACTAGAAGTCAGTACAATACACTGACCTACAAATTTACATTCCTAATGTATTTGTGTTGTTTCTTGAAAAGGCCTTACAGGAAGTGAAAACCAGAAGCTAACACCACATATTGATACGTTTGGAACCCATTCCACTTTCCCATTTGGTTTTAAAGAATTTTGTAATTAATCAGCATTTATACTGACTATTAAAACCACTACATCAACAAAAGCTAAGGGGGCACAAAAGCGAGACTATATTGTCACATGTGACCTGCTAAGCAACAAAGAGAAGAGGAGCAATAGGTGAAAAGTTAGAATAACAAAATCGAGGCCAGACACCAGAAACAGAGGAAAGTGAGCCAAAGGAGAGAGGGATGAGATGGAGAGGACAGGAGGGAGTTTGGAGGCGCCTGCGGCATCAAGCACAGCTCGAGCAGAGAGAGATTTATGAGGCGCTGGTGGAGAGGAAGTGTTATTGTTATCTCCCTCCCTTTTCTGCCCCCAACAGTGATCTCTTTTCTCTCCCATCTCACTCCATCCTTCCCTTCTTCACTTTTAATTTGGATCATCCTAATGGGAGCATAACTCATGTCAGGCTGCCACCCCGGGATGTTTGTGAGAGAAGAGGTTGTGGCAGGGCAGCAGGTTGGGCGTTCAGAGCAGCAACACAGTGTCTTTGTTTTGAAGCAGCAAACTGACAGAAGATGGCTTTTATCATTATGACTATTTTTATTTTATGCAAGGAAGAGCTATAGTATTAAGAACTGTGAAACAATTGGGGGTAGCTTGTTTGTTAGCTCTGGTACTTTGATGGAAATTGCATGGAATGTTTCCAGCTTAGTTGTGGGATCTAAAGCACCATTAAAGTGAGATTTTACATTTATACTTGACTTAAAGGTCCAGTGTGTAACATTTAGGAGGATCTATTGGCAGAAATAGAGTATAATATTCAGAGGTATTGTGTTTTTGTTACCTTAGAATTAGCTGTTTTTATCTACAAAGGCCGCAGATCGCCTTCCATGGAGTCCACCATGTTTCTACAGTAGCCCAGACACTAGCACTAGATAGGGCCATTCAGGTTTTTTGTGCGAGTAGAGTAGCTATTAATGCCCAAAATATGAAGTAGGAGTAGGAGAATCCAGGACTGGTGTAAAACTGGCAATTACACAGTGAAAGTAAACAGAGCGTTTTTAAATGTAACTTGTAACTCTCCACACATATAGTTAATACTAGGCTAACTCTTGGCATTGGAGATAGTGGTAGGTTACTAATGTAGCCTGGTATGCTAATTTTAATCTGTAATTATACTTTTGCTCTTGTATTTTTGGCTTTGGAAAAGCAAAGACACCACAGTCCAAAGGCTTTAAATGTGAGTATTGCTGTTAATGGAGCAGCTGTTAATGTTACCTAACATCTTAGCCATAAGAGCTTGGTAAATCTATGATATAGCAGGTCTGCGTTGCAGGGAGTTTATTTGGAGTCTGTCTGCCATCTTGTTGTCAAATCCTTTAAACTATCACACACAAGCCTTTATGACATTATAAAACAAATTCACTTTTTTCAGATGACAGCTTCACTCACATATTTTAGTGCATGCAGAGCGAGAAGTGAGCAGGTCAAGGTTAATAGGCAGCTTTATTAAATCCACCACAAACACTGTCAGGGCCACAATATTTAGCAGGATATTCACCAAGACTGATGATTTAAATCATCTGCAGCTGATTTAATCTAAATGCACTGCTGCTCATTAAGACCTGAAAGACGTGTGTGCAACATGTGTCTGGATAGAAAAAGTTCTCTGCTACCGAGCCTGATTTATTGGTTGAAGAAGCCAGTAGACATGTTTCTCAACTACACTCATGCGAAATGCACGAAGGGCAGAAATAACAATAAACTAATGGTTTCAGCTCAACTGAAAGGTTAGCTTTTGAATAAAATGCTAATAACTGGAGTGCAGCTTTAGTTGGAAGCCTGTAGAGTGTTTTCATATTCATTTCACATTAAAAAAATAGAGACAGGATTGTGTGACAGCGCAGTAGAAAATATGAACAAACAAAGTCTGACTTGTGTAAATCAACCCCTGAGTGAACTTATTTCTTACACTGGTTTATTCTTTATCATTTCTGCTCTGTCTTTTATTCTGCTGTGCTTTATACTGACTGTACTTGATGTTCTTTCCGTTCCAGGCTGGAATGATCCTCGATCACGGAGTAAAGACCACCAAGGCAAACGACAAGGACAAGAGACCCTTCCTGTCGCTGGTTGGAGCCAGGTCAGACTTTGTAAATGTCCTCACCCTGTAACAAACAAACACCCTGTATGACAAGCTGAAGTAACATCACTCCCAGTGTAATTAAGCATGATGGATCTGCAGTCTGTAATGGTCCTGTTCCCTGTTGATGTTCTGTAGCAGACAAACTGGAGTTTGGTATAATCTAGAGCCACAGTAGGAGGGTCACTTTAAATCTTCCTCTAGTGGAAGTGAGATTACTTGCATTGACATCAAGTAGAAGTGCGAAAGTCTGTATAACAGTCTTATGTGGTCAGTGTGAGGACCAATGTGTCATCCTGACCTCACCACTCCAACATGAATACACCCTGCACACCACTCCCTCTTCAGCTCACTGATGCTCTCCAAGGTGTGGACGTCTTGTCTTTTCAGAAAACTTTCTCACAGACTGCCTCGCCTGAAAAACAGGTCAGAGGCATCGTGTTTTTGAAAGTGGTGGCATATCAATATATTTTATTTTATTTGGCATATTAAGTTATAATCATATTAAACCCTGTCACAAACCGGGACATACGGCCGCGACAAAAAAAAGAGGGAGATGCACACAACAAAGCCAATTAACAAATTATTTATTAAGGAAAGAATACTTAAACTAAATTAACAGTATTATGTGTGAAATTCAGATAGGACAGTGGTGTAGTGAGTGCATGAGTGGGAAGTGTAGAGTGCTGCAAGTTGTATTAAGTTTGCAGCAAACACAATCAAATCCATCAACCCAAAAACCAGAGTTGTCTCAGGGAAGGAGAGATGAAGGAGCACTGACTCCCAGAGGGTTTTTAAAGGCACATGGCACACAGGCCTCAGGTGTGGCCAATTTACTGATGACCCTCTGCCACGCCCACTTAAAGTACCTGCACAGAAAACAGCCACACAACCAGGAACAGGAAGACAGGGGGGAGTGGGTCGTCACACCCCATTTATGATACTAGCATATAGTAACCATTCAATAGGACGTTTAGTGTATTTGGATTACTGCCTCTCTGCACATTATTTTTAATTGTTCCCAACAGAGTCCACCATACTCATGCTGGGGCTGTAGTAATGACCACTTAAATATATAAAATCAATACAATATATTGATTTATTAATGCAATAGTCTTTATACTGTTGTTCATGTTGAGAGTACAGTTTGATCTAACCTATACTGTACATACTGAACAGATAATGACTTTAAAGGGGTACTCCACCATAAAATGGGTTTTTTGAGTTGTAAACTGAATTTGTGACTATACTGTGATGAAACACATCAATGCTGGTTTTAAAACTGACATTACCAATTTTTTGAAATTCTTCATTTTGTGGGTAAAAATGGCTCAACACGCCCTCTACTGTTTTAAATTACCCTGGACCTCAGAGTCAGCAGGCTTAATCAGTAATTATTATGTATTTGGACTGAGGAAATTAACTTTTGAAAGTTTATTTTAATATTACTTCAAATTAAGCTATACAGTACGGAATTAACTGCAAAAATTGTTCTATTTTGTATTCTCTTTCCTAAAGGGCACTGTCCCAGCCATGAAATACACAGTTATTCAATACTAGAACCAATAAAACAATGGGATTGATAAGTGATTGTGATGGCTGAGTAGCCAAAGTCTGATATTTATGAGCTCTGGCTTTACTCAACGTCTTCCTGTTTGTATCTGCTGTTGTACGGTAGCCTCATAGGACACACCTACAAATAGCCATTAGCACAATATTAGCCACTGCCAGCTCCATTAGTCCAAGCAGAAAAGGATCGGCCACGGTAGGCTAAACTGAAGGCCACTTATTTTATGCACTGTTGCTGGAACTATGACAGGATATTTTAACCAAGTCAAGACAATATTTTGTTTATGTTTTTGAAAAATGCAGTCCAGGTTTTTCCCCCACTCATTTTGTTCTCTAGAGGATCTTCCTGCTTGGTGAGAAAACACAGAATAGCAAAGCTGAGTGTGTTGGCTTTTTTGATTCATTTGTTGTACAGCTGTTGTACAGAGTCAAAGCTTAGTGCACCAACCTAGACAACAACATTGCTAGTGTATAAGCAGAAGCCCTCAGTGCCTGTGTCCCCCCTCAGGTAAATAATCAGCCATTGCTCTCCAGTCTGTTACTGGAGCAGCCAGAAACACAAGGCAGCGAGACCAAAGACTGTAAGGGGTGGCATCAGTGGCCAAGACCGAGACAAGTCTCAGGAGGAAAAGCATCCTGAGACCAGTCCTGAGTACTACACCCTGAGTCACACTGAGGGTCGGAGACAAGCTGGTGCATGTGTCCATTTCCTGTATACAGAAGACAATATTCACTACTAGTCTTCTTTATTAAAACAATGTGATGTGATTAACCCTCTCAGGCAAAGTTGTTACTATCAGGGTGTGGCGGGACAAGAATGGACCAGAATCAAAGTTCAGTGAAACCCACTAAGGTGGGTGCTTTATTTTTCTTGGTACAGCAAAGCAGTGAGTGCAGCGGTGTAGGCCCTCGTGGCGTGGCTGGTGTTCGGGTTGGGTCAGGTCTTGGGGAAATCAGCTGGGTAGGTGAGGGGTAAATAGAGGAGCTCACCGGTGGTCAGGGAGGGAGCAGGAGACCTCGAGTTCCAGTGCAGCTGGGCGGGTCGATCGGCTCCAGTCCTCCTCGTGCTTGCTTTACGGACCGTCTGGGTGCAGAGAATAGAGCAGTGGTTAGCTGGAGAGGCAAACACAGACTCACTTTCCTTGGTCGGGGTGGCTCCTTTTGTCCTGGCCTGACGAGGGCCAACGGGAGGCAGCTTGAGGTGGTAATTAGTGGTTGCCAGCCGTGCCTTGTTGTGGCCTAGCTGCTTGGCCATGTGCTTGGGTTGACAAACACAATAGGAGGCAGCCTATATTGTTCGGTTGCAGGGTTTCTGCAGCTCTCAACGGGTAAAATTTAAGACCTTTTTTAAGAACCATTATGAATGCAAATCTAGGACCTATTTCACATCCATGCAGACAAGTACAAATAATATGAAGGAAAATCAGCAGTGGTTTCATGTCGGTTTCATTTTGTAGATGTTACAGCATGATCAATATCCATTTTTCTTAAATGGTGCCTCACAGCCGATGTTCTCAGTAAGCCACGCCTTCATTAAGTCCATGCTCACCTCTTTGGCCCATTTATGGGATTAGCGGGAGCCCGGCGAGTTCAGACTCGCCAAGTGGCGAAGCTAGAGCCGACCCCAACCGAGCTTCACAACGGCTCTTCCACACACTATGGGCCCCAGTCTTGACACCTCTACTAATAGTAGCAGTAGTTTAGATCCAGGCTAATGTATTAAAACCTCGTCATTCATTCAGTAAATTAAAAAACCCGTGGGAAAAGCTCGGTGGTCTTGGCAAAACACAAGAGAGGGCTGCACATTCATGGACCTAGACGCCAAGAATCAGTCCACATGATCACATAAAGGACGCCATTGTATGAGAATTTAATGAATGCTTTGCATGGGCTTAGTTTCATGTTGGGGGAAGCTCCCGCCGGGCTGCTGATATCGTGGCGGGTCTGTTGTGTCTGATCTGTTTATTTTAGCAAAAAGTTGGAATTTCTCCCTTCCTCTTCATTGTTAGTGCTGTTTGTTCTGCCTTCCTCTGTCTTCTTTAAAAATCACGCTGTTTTCCGACGTGACGCTGCAGTGACCTGTCATCACTGCGGGGGTGGCAACCGGGTGGCCAACTCAGGCTTCCCAAGGGGTGGCCAGTGCCACCCCGGCCTCCCCTTTAGCTCCGCCCGTGGATTTAGCAGCCCTGAATATACAGCAATTAAGTTAATATCATCAAATACTAACACTATCTTTCTCCACTCTGTGTATGTCTGTGGTGCTACTGTATTATTCAGGTATGGCCCCCACCAGGATGCTGACCCTTTCAAACCCAGAGTACCTGCTCTAATCCACCACTTTGTAGCCTATAAGAACCAGGACCACGGGGCCTGGCTGAGGGGAGGGGATGTCTGGCTGGATGACTGCCAGTGAGTACTGCGAGAATGCGTGGATCCAAAACTGATAGTAGATAAATGAGTGGATATATGTTTGCCTACTTTTAGTGCAACCGAGAGTAGTTCACAAATCCTCATTATGAATTTCAGGTAGCACAGGTCGTTCCTCTGCACATTGATGACAGAGATGAAAGTGAATATCCGTCCCTATTTAATAATAATACGTTTTTATCTCCTTCAGCCAGTGTGTGTGTGTGTGTGTGTGTGTGTGTTCTCTCCCTAGAGACCTCAGACTGTTGCCGTGCTCGCAGCAATAATATTCTCTCTTTCTTTTTAGATTTGCTGATAATGGCATTGGCCTCACTCTGGCGAGGTAAGTCCCCCCTATTAAATTACCATCATATTTCCATGGACAGAAATAAAGGGCTGCTGTTTGCATTTACCAGTGGTGATGCAGGACCCTCTCTCTCTATCGCTCTCTCTCTCTTTGTCTGTGTGAGTGAAGTGTGAATTGAAAAGCGCCTTATAAGGAGCCTGCTTAGGATGCACTAGGAAACGGAGCGTTTTGATGCAGTGTGAAAAGTAATTTAGGGGTGTGATGGTCACAGAGGTGGGAATTGATGAGACGTTTTCAACTGGCTTTACAAAGCCAGGTTCCTGGGGGGTGCACACGAAAGTTTGTGAATGCTCTGTTTCTGCCCTCCATTCATTTTTTATTTTTCTCTCCCAAAACTGAGGTTTTCCAAAACAGAGTGTATTGTATAAATCTTAAAACCACCACCTTGACGTTTCACTGTTTACTGGGTAAACAGAGCTTTTGCAAAATGATGATGTATTAGGCCATTGAGGGTCATGCTGCAGCAGTGAGGCAGTAAAGTTAAAAAACCTTAAGTCTCCTCTGACTTTCTCTGTGATCGTTCATAAATGTCGATACAGCCGAATACACAGCAGAGCAGTTGTCATTTATCTGGATTTGTGTTTATTTTGTCAGATGACGTTGCAATCAATAAATAATGAACGAAGCACCAGAGTGCAGCAGCTTGGAGATAACTGCTGGTTAACATATATTATACCATGGTCTGGGTGAATACTCAATTCTGATTGGCGGCAGGATGTCCATTAATTCCTAATATAGGACACCTACTTAGTAGGTCTGTTAAAGTTCTGTATTAAAGCTGCAGTAAGTAACCGTAATAAAAATACCTTTTTGTCAAATTTGCTGAAACTTTCACTATATCCTGACACAGTACATGAGACAAATAATCTGTGAAA
>NW_023339663.1:29670304-29672694 GCF_004916995.1 Morone saxatilis
TTGCAAGAATCCAATGGGCCTGAATGAAAACAACCAATCAGAGCCAAGAAAAATGCACAATAATTATACATATTCATTGTGTCATTTTGGCCATATTTTTTACCATTACCACTGATGCTAACAGTCATGTTATAAAATAAGAACATAAAACTTAACTAACACACTCACAAAACAAAGAAATTAATTTAATAGTTGATTTGAACCAAACTGGCCTGGCTGCTTTGTGGGCTCATTTTCTTCATGTATGTATGTCTGTATTTATTTTTATTTTTGGTCCCCATAAACTCAGTGCAGTAATAACTACAGTGGCTTTTGTGGCTTGACAGCTCTGTATGTGCTAGACACATCTCTATCTGAGAAACAGGCAGTTGTGTTCTCAAGTCAGATCAGATCATTCAGATCATTAACCCACCTGTATTCTGTATGAAGTGGATTCATTATTTACTCGACCTGACAATTTTCAGCTATATTTACTCAAGAAGCACAATCACAGTTTTTCATCAGTTGAATGTTTGAATTATGAAGGAAAATATCACTCTGGGATCAATAATTAAACAATTCTACAATACTGAAGTTACTATAACTACACTTACTGCTCCTACTGCTGGCTCTCCCAGACTCTGACTCTCCCCGTCTGTGTGTGCAGCGGAGGGACGTTTCCAGATGATGATGGCTCTCGTCAGCAGGTGAAAAACTCGCTGTTTGTGGGCGAGAGTGACAATCGTGGGATGCGCTTCCCCGACAACCGGATCTGGGGCCCCGGGGGTTCGGACCCCACCGGCAGAACCCTACCACGTGGCATGTAGGTGACAATTAAAGCTTATTTTAGCTCTGTTTTGGTTTTAAAGCCCACAAACTCACATCATCCACGTTTGCAGCTGCATCTGGAGGCTAAAAACACACCAAAATGAATATGTTGCCATAGAAACTTGTCAGTGTTTTTAGCTTGTTTCCCTAGTAGCCAAAACAATGATATAATGCAGCTTGAAAAAGAGAAAAATTAAAGAAACCGTTAGATAGCAGTGTTGTGAAAGTTAACTAAGGACTGGACTATGATGTGGGATGGCACAGGATAAATACAGTCTTTTTTTAAACTCAGATTTGATGTTATTCATACTAAAACTCAAGCCCTGTATCGTGATATGTTGTATCACTAATACACAGCCATAGTGACATATAACCATTGTTTTAAAAGCATTTGGATATATATGTGAAGTTGGGTTCTGACTATATATTGAGTGTAATTACATGCACACTGGTGTTACTAGTGATTATGGAGAGGTTTTTGGAGTATCCCGATAATGTGTTTGCCAATGTAAACCTGGTGTCAGAGATCAGGAAAAGGGCTCTAACTTAAGAGTGTCCCACCATCCTGGAGACAGTGAAATATTACTCGGGGATTACTCAGGGAACTTTTGGGAAGGTTGCAGGATGAAAGAATTTTACTGTGACACTGCTGTCACACACACACACACACACTGCACATGCGCACACAGAGCGAGAACGTGAATCGCACCAGTGACATCTGAAGGGTTACACCGGCGAAAAGTCTTTGTCTCTCTAAATTGTATTTCAGGACAGTTTGTGATGGTGGTGAAAAGGGTTAAGTTAGGGCCCTGAAAAACTCTGTCACGGTTTATAGCAAGCTAGAAATTCTGTCTGTAATAGTCTGACAGAAACCTGGATACTGTGGTAAGTAAACAAACACCTCATCCATAATTCTGCTGTTTGTCACGTACACAGGTGCATCCTCAACTTGAATCAGTAATATGATGATAAATGTTATAATGATTATCTACACACTGAAATGAAAGTCAAAATCCGACACTGTTAAAGCAGAGGGTGAATTGTATTGTTGCTTTCATCTTTAATTACTGGAGATCCGATGGAGAAGCCATCCTGTGGTAGTAGAAAGTGGTAAATACAGTCCAGGCAGCCAGAGGTAACTCAGTCAGTAGAGAAATTAGAGACTACCTGGATGTGCATGAGTCACCTGTAGATTACCAGAATCATGTACACATGGAGCTGAATTATAAGATGTTCCCCATCAACATCTCATTCCAAATATAATCAGAACTAGAATAAGACTCAAAGATAGTATGAAAACACTCCTTTCAATATAGTCAGCCAAATGTTGTTAGTGTTACAGACGTCTCAATATCTTTCCTTTTTCAGCGAAGTTTATCTCGCTTTAACTTAGAGTAGACTTCAATATCCTTTTTGACCTGCAAATAAACAAAACCATTCTCATTGGAAACCACTAAATATCAACCTACAGGCAGATGCTGGGGTGGTGGTGGGGCTTACAGCGCAGCAGGCAGCAATAGCTTACAGAGCAGAGGGAGAGCTGGGAAATTGTGCAGTTTAAATAGACCGCCAGATTGGAAGGG
>NW_023339663.1:29672794-29673600 GCF_004916995.1 Morone saxatilis
GCTCACAGGCTTCGCTCCATTTAGAATGGACCAACTATGACGAGTTTTGCTGAAATACACTGCTTCTGTTTTTTTATATGTGAGACGTGTGTGTGTACATGGATGGACAGTGTAGAAGTGCTGCAGGAGTGGTTTGACAAGCTGTGGACATTTCTCTGCCACTGTTTAGAACAGACACGTATTCAAACTGACCACAGCTGCTGCTCTTCATGAAGGAGCAAACTAAGGACATTTGACAGCCACTTTCAAAAAGCGTTCCAAAGCGTTGGATAGCCCAAAGATAGATTTTAGAGTGCCAAAAACCTTACGTAAGTGTGGAGAGACATGCAGGACGTCAACAGCAGGGGCGGAACTAAAGAAATATTCATGGCAAGAGGGTGGCATGGAGACTTTAATGGCAGAAACATATGCAGATTTAATCACAAACAATCACATATATCATTTGCTTGGAAAAGCCCCCAAATGAAGGCTGTAACAGATCAACAGATCATATGTGTTCATTTCAATTTTTAAACATTATTTTTTTTTTTTAAATCTATCTAAATGAATGTGTTAGATTTGATAGCATTTGACACCAAGCTTCACAGGGGGTCACAAGGTACACAGTAGGCCTATATCTCATTGTCCTAAATTTAAAATGTATGCAGTTAAAACAACCAAAGAATAATAGAACAAGCATCAGGGATGCAGTTGTATGCAGTTATTGTGTTCACTGTTTGGGTTTATTGTACAGTTTATCAGTTGTTCTCTACTGTTAAAGTATGCCTTGAATATAATGTGAAATATCCATAAAATATATAATTTAG
>NW_023339663.1:29673606-29674792 GCF_004916995.1 Morone saxatilis
TAGAAAAGGGTTCCCCTAAGGAAAAAGGTTGGGGACCACTGCGATAAGCCATTATTCACAACCCCGGTCCAACTCAGACATTACACAACAGCAATCTCTGTTTCAATTGAAATTGTGTGTAACACTGAGAGCAACTTGAAGCCAGAGTCAGATTCCCTGTATGTGTACACAAACTAGGCCAATGAAGTTGATTCTGGTTCTGAAGGAATGTCTCAACAGCAGTTTTATCAGAGATTCCTTTATTGTGTGGGGAAAAGAGCAATCCACATAAAGCACTTCTGTCTGAATTCTTCATCTTCAGCCTGACTATCTTTGATGCAACTATATGAACTTGGGCACACCATTGCACAAGTGCTCTCATGCTGTGCAGTGCTGAACATTTGATGAGGCCTCTGGATAGATTTTCATCACCATCCATGGCAGGGAATCTGCTGTACACACACTTCTTCTCCCTAGTTTGAACACTACAGAATGTGAATTGTGGTCTTTCTCCTTTTCTTCCACTGTACCACCACTTACCTGTGACCTTGAAGCTATTGGACAGAAGTATCACATTATAAATATGTGTACAAAAAGGACACTGACTTTTTCATTTAGAATTAGCTTGAACCTTTGGTTTTTAGAACCCACAGCTTTACTATTTCAGTTCAGTTGTTGTGCCCTCATCAGAGGTGTTTCAAGCAGCAGCAGGCAGCTGTTTTTAGTGAAATATACCTGATAAACCCACTGTTAACCCAAGTTAACGACTAGCTGGTGTCCGGTACTCATGGGTCGGACAACGCCCATCTTTGAACTCAGCCTTCATTTTGAGCTCAGCTGTACACTTTTGGGACTGAATCGCAATGAAACAGAGTAGGGAGTGTCATGGCTTCGCAATCCTGGGAGAAAAAAAATCTCCACATTTTGTGGTGACACACACACATTTATTAATAATTTTTTATTTTTTTTATGTAGGTCATATAGCGGCATCAGCATTAAACTGAGACTGTTTCATCTCCAGTTAAAAATTCCTTGTAGTATGTGTAATTAAGGTTAGAAAAAGATTGATAATTTGCTCAGAATGAGAAGCCCTGGTCCAGTTAGTGCCTCTATCAGCGGGTGTGTAAATAGACACTGGAGAATGTCTTACTGTCTGTACTTTAGTGACAGACTTTAAAACAGTTTTCATCATTCAGTTTGGTTTGGA
>NW_023339663.1:29674894-29676093 GCF_004916995.1 Morone saxatilis
TGAATTGAAATTGAATTGAAAATAATCTTTAATTATAGTAGTAGTATAGTAGTTAAAGTAGCATGGACACTAACGCTGGATCTGGACTGGAAAATAGCAATAGGATGAGATGGGATGTGAACCCTTGCATTCTAGTGTTAAAGCAAGAGGTAGTGGGTGGGGTTGTAATATTTATATCCACTATCCCAACCTCCACCTACTTTACACTGCACTATATCAACATCACACTGAACATTAATTGTTAATGGATGTGTGTGTATCTGTGTTTCCCTACAGTGATTTTCCTATCCGGGGAATGCAGATCTACGACGGGCCCATCCACATGCAGAACTGCACATTTCGGAAGTACACTGCGCTAGATGGACGTCACACCAGTGCCTTTGGCTTCAGGCTCAACAACTCGTGGCAGAGCTGCCCCAACAACAATGTCACTGACATCACCTTTGACCACGTACCTGTGAGTCATTTTATTTGTGTAAAATACACAAAACAGCACAGCAACTTCGACTCTTGCGACTCTTGTTTTGACAAAGAAATGTATTTTAATGTTGGAAATGGTTAATTAAATGAGGTTTAGTTGAAGCATTCTGAGCTGTCCTCAGCACCAGAGGACCCCATCTACTGTAAACTATATGAGTTAAAAATCAGATCAATCCAGTCTATTTTTATATGAGCGCAAAATACCCATTATAAGCAGCTACAAATGTGTGTGCCTCTATCTGTACTGTAGATCACGTCTCGGGTGTTTTTTGGGGAGCCCGGCCCCTGGTTTAATAAGATGCAAATGGATGGAGACAAGACGACCATCTTCCACGATATCGATGGCTCGGTCAGTGAGTATCCCGGATCCTTCCTGGTTAAAGAAGACAACTGGCTGCTCCGTCATCCCGATTGCATCGACGTGCCCGACTGGAAGGCTGCCATCTGCAGTGGCCGCTATGCACAGGTAGGTCCGTGGGTGTCAAACTTGCTCAGACCTTCAGCCTCACAAAAACATATTTACCTTCTGTTACACCTTATTTGGCATTGGTTGGAGTACATTAATTTTCATTATGCCAAAGTTCTTTGAAACCATAAAAAATAGTTTATTATATCTGTGTGAAATGACAAATGGTAAATGGTAAATGGACCTGTACTTGTATAGCCTTTCTAGTCTTCCGACCACTCAAAGCGCTTTTACACTACGTGCCACATTCACC
>NW_023339663.1:29676193-29676372 GCF_004916995.1 Morone saxatilis
CTGAGCCACAGCCGCCCCTAATCCCCACCCCAAATCAGTCATGCATATCTTGGCATATCTTAGTCATCTGAATTGTTTATATGTGGTGCAGACCTTAGAAAGTGGTTGATTGTGTTGGCTTCAAACTATATTTACAGTTGTATGCATTTATTTGGACACCCCTTGACAAATAACATATT
>NW_023339663.1:29676484-29684149 GCF_004916995.1 Morone saxatilis
TTCCTTGCAAAAGGCTTCTAGTTCTGTAATATTCTTGGGGCGTCTTGCATGTACAGCTTTTTCATGATCAACCCACAGATTTTCAGTGATATTTAAGTCAGGGACTATGACAGCCATTCCAAAACAGATTTTGAGGTATGTTTAGGATCCTTATTCTGATGTAGAAGCCATCCTCCTTTCAGCTTCAGCTTTAGCTTCAGCTTGAGCTTCAGAATGTGCTGGTATTTAGTGGAATAAATTCTTTCCTCCACCCATGCAATGTGGGCCATTGTGGACAACACAACCCTAAAGCATTCACCCCCATGGTTAACAATTGGGCAGGTGTTCTTTTCATGAAATGCTGCTCCTTTTTTTCTCCAAACATCCCATTGCTTGTTTCCAATTTGCATCAGTTATGTTGCATACTTCTGGAATTGGATTTGATGATGAGGACACAGGTAAGGTTTTCTTCTACTGACTCTTCTATGAAGGTTTTGTTTGCGCAAGCAGCTCTGGACAGAAACTGCTGACTCTACTAAATTTTACTGGAGGTTTTTTTGAATTCACTTGGAGTTTCTGATATGCCCTTCTGACCAGCATATGAGCAAGTCTCTCAGAGTATTCTTGGTCTTCCAGATCTCATCTTGACCCCAGTTCCCCTAAACTGCCATCTCTTAATTACATTTCTTCTTGTAGCCTTCTTCTGCACTGTGGGCATCAATAACTTTCATTTTTTTGCTGGCCTTTGGGATGGAGCTGATGAAGGTCTGAGACCTTGTAAAAAGGATTTAAGACTGCAGAACTGAGCTTAGGGTGCACAAACCTTTGCACATGGCACAATTATGTTTTTATTATTTATTATTATTATTATTATTTATTTATGACATAAAACCTAACTATGTCTGAATGTTTGCTGGAAATTTTCTGGTTTTCTGTTCCATATATCCTAGCAAGGCTGTTTACATCTTTACAAAAAAAAACACTTTGACATTAGTGTACAGTGGTATGATTTGTCACTTTAAACTACGCAAAAATCTGGCCATGCCTGTGAGTTCAGGTGTCTATGATCAGTACTCAAATCTGACAGCAGGAGGTAGCAGCGTTTGAGTTAGAGTTTGACCAATAGCACTGATTCATTCTACCTGCTAACCCAGCAGGGAGGCTTGATGATAATTGACAATCATAATGTCATTTCAAGAGACTGTAAATAGACAACACAACCGATTTCATCCTCCTTACTCTGTATGGCTGCTTCCTCTAGTGAGGACAGTCTTTTAACTAATTAGCAAAGGCAAACAGCAGACTGGGCTGATGTGGAAAGTTGAAGTTGTTAATTAATTAACGTAAATAATGTTACGTAGCTAATTTGCAAGCTAGCTTGCTTATTTACCGCATATAAGTTAACAGAGTAATGCTACGTTATGTTGTTGCAGACAATTAAATGTGACTTATTCATTATTATTGCAGTCAAACCTGTAACCGTGTGTGCGCTGGCACTGTGTAGTCTATAATCAGTGGTGCAAAAAGTACTGAGATATGCAGTACAACATATAAAATGATATTGATATTGGATAACGCTTCTTTTCATTTTTTGTCTCAATATTAGAATCAGCATTCTAACTCTAGGGTTGTGTTTTCTTCAGATCTACGTCCAGACACGTAACCCTGCCAACCTAAACATGCACATAGTGAGGGATGAGTACCCCAATCGGCCCCTGACGCTAGAGGGCGCCCTGGGGAAGAGGAAACACTACCAGCAGTTCCAGCCAGTGATCACACTGGCTAAAGGCTACACCATCCACTGGGACCAGGCGGCACCTGCTGAGGTCACCATCTGGCTCATCAACTTCAACAAGTCAGTGGACACATGAGCTGCACTTGTGACAGCACACATTTCACACAAAGCATGTTTATAGTAGGTCTGTACAGTAGGCTTTATTTATCACAGATAACACACATGAATTAACAACATATGTCCAGATTTAGCCCAATGGATCATTTTCTTTTGCAGTCTCTGGGCAGATTATAGAACAGACAAAATGAGAGACTAAGACTAAGAGTGCATAACATAAGACAAAAAATAGAGCACGTAAGCAAGGCATATGGCATTTAGACTTAATAGACTCGACACTGATGGACAGAGCAAGATGGAAATTTTACTAAATATCACACTGCCACTGTTGTTTCTCAAGTAACCACATTTTCAAGTGTCAAACAGGTTGTTAAATAAATTCTCAAATCAGTTGGAAATGTGTTGCAGCCACATGATGCTCGGACTGATAGGGGAATTTACTTGCCTCTATCAGCAGCTCTAGTGTGCCTGCTAGTATTCATAAAATTTGAGTAGAACCAAATGAACACTTGGAACAGGTCTGTGGTGTGTTTATGAGTGAGATCATAATTACTTGCCCCGAGTAGACTTTTTTTTTTCAAGGGTTTATTGGCACTTTGAAGTCATCTAGAAATTACAGAATATATAAATGTCTGGACTGGTGCTCATATCATCATTCAAGATATGTATTATAGTGAGTTTACTGAGAATTACAGCTAAGAGCACCATGCTGAACTACAGTAGCCCCAACGTAGAAGGTAATATCTTTTATCTTGCACAAGTTATCTAATTTGGTTCTAACTGTGCACACAGGATAATAATTTGTGCAAATAAGATCCATATCTTGCACACTTTATTATCTTGGTTACACAAGGTATTGTCTTTTGACGACTTGTAGGCACAAATTAATTTATTTTAATTATAATGCCTTGCAGGCATGTGACTCAAGTCATTTGGTCCAACTCTCAAGCAAGTCCCCCCCAACATACTGCAGTGTAACCAGACCTCCCTCACAGCGTGGTCACAACATAAAATATAATTATTCACTTGATAACGGCCATTTAATGCGTTAAATGACACATGACAATTTAAAAATGTGTTTAAAACTGAAATGTAACTTATAGATAATTGGACATGGTTTCAGTATATCCATGGTTTTTAGAAATGTAACATTACAATGCCAACATTGGGTTGATCAGTGATATCGATCGTTAGGTTAGCTAGTGTTAGGGTTACAGAGTGTTGAGAGAACAGATATCTGTAACCATATTGTTTCGCACTGAATATCACGACAATGCCATGCTGTTATACCGGGTAACGTTTCACTTGTAATGTAACAACTTTGAACATATTTAATATTTAATATTTACACTGAAAACATAAAACAAGACAAGTCAATCCAGTCATCACGTCTCAAGTGAAGTCAAGAATCTTTCATCTCCAAGTCAAGTCTTAGGTCATTTACTTTCTGTCAAGTCAAGTTGCACATTATCAGAATAATGATCTCCCATAAATATTTCATTCATCAAGACTCCAGGGATAAATATCAGTAAATGTGGTAGTGGAGAGCCTTATTGTAAATGCAAAGTTTCAAAAAGATGTTATCTATTTTAAGTCAGTGTGCATGTAAAAGAGGATAATATATGTACAAACAGACTTTAAAATCACCCCTGAGAAACAAATTCACCTTTTTGATCCAGTGAAAAGCTTCCAGACCAGCATTTGATCTGTTTACAAGACTGGTTCTTTAAATACACCAAGCAGCCTGAGGGCTTCATCTGTTGCAGTCAGCAATCCATGAAGTGAATTTTAGCCGGTATTTTACTTCCAGCTCCCCCCTCACACTGTTATTGGAGCAGCACTGCAGCAGAGAGGAGGAAGATTGTGTCTCATACAGTGAACGGAGCTGAGCTGTCTCAGGTGGCATGGACCACAGGTCATGTGACAGCAGGTGGTTGTATGGGGAGAGACGGTAACCCCTGTGTCTGATCAAAGATGGTCTCAGGTGTCAGATGTGAATGTCCTCCCTCATCTTTCTCTAGCTGTCCACTGACTCCTGGTCAGTGACCTTTGACCTCTTCCAGTGGATGCTGGGAGCTGGTGTTCACAGACAGCTGATGTGGTCCTTGCTGTTCCACTGATGTAGTGTTCCCCACAGCTGCAGTCTTCCTCTCCTTGGGGATGGTCTCTTTCGGATGTACCAAAGTTTTAAAGAGCCTACTGTGCTTCAGACAAAGTGCTTGTCACATTGTCGAGCAACTTTCCGAAAACTGACGGTGCAACAAGCTCTGTATTTGTCATTCTTCAGACGTCCTCTTCTGTCACTTTTCATGTGGGCAACTGAGAGCAACATCATGAATGCCTATGAGGATAGACTGTTTGAAAGCGACACAGAATACACAGAATTCTTCAGTTGGGGCAGATGTCTACAACAGGGTTACCACGTGTCCTGGAAAACATGGAAAAGCTGGAAATTTAGTCATGGAAACATCTGCAAATTGATTAGAATGACCACATATCCTAGAAAAATTTAAATGTATTATAGCTTCACTCAGACCTATGCCTCAGATCACCCACGGGTTTAGTCTGAAACTCCAAAACTCTACTGGGAAGAATAACGTGTCCTTTATGATCAGACGTGGAACCAACTTGCAGCAATCTTTTCACTGCCCAGTCTATTTTTTCTGGAGCCGCGAGCACTATTCTCACCAAAGCACAGTGAAATGTTTTCTTTAACTATTTTCTTAGCACCCCATGTATTGATCAAACTCTCCCTTAGCACCAGGAGACAACAAATCTTGGCACCGACCATGCTCCTTGAGGGCATTCATGGTGTTGTACTCTGTCTTTCACACACAAAGTGCTGGAAGTAGTTGTGTTAAGAATTAAAAGCAAGAAGTTCAAGCCTGCTTTGCTTTGCTTTCACACCTCCACACAGTTGGCCACTGTTGATTCCAGAATCTCTGCAATGTAGGGTTGTGTGGGAGGGTGTTTCAGACACTGGCGAGCATTTGTTTAAAGCGTATTGATGACTTAACCCTTCAGAGGTGAATGTATGTAAAGAGACGACGCATATACAGTTGTTGTGGATGACGCCATGGGAAGATAGCTGACGAGTTTAATTTTGTTTTGAACACTGATCCCTCCTTACAGGCTTTCTGCAAATGGCATTGTCTGAGGTCACTCATTATGTAGGCCGTCAGCTCGTTCCTCTCACGCCTGCTATTTGCAAAGATTTACCACAGAAATGGGGAGAGTCTCACTCTGTGCTCCTCCCTTCAGATGCTGTTTACAGTGAGGCATTCAGCTATTTAAACTGCATAAATGCTTGTGGTCATTTCAAGCATTTCAGTCATTCCCCATGGCCTCAGTCCACCCTGACATGGACAGCACAGTCAAAGCAGTATATTTCCATCAATGGTGCGTATACCAATGGCCCCATCTACAGTTCACACAAGAATACAGCAAGAGAGGCTGATTCTCCACAGAAAGAGCTGAAATATGACTTGTTTATTTTAAGAAAACAGCTACTGTCTGTCTTTTGAAAGCAAACCAACTGATTATGGTTTAATGAGCCGCTCTCTCCTGCCTTCTACAGTGTGATATATTAAAATGTAGCTACCTCCTGCTGATGTTGAAGCTTTGATGAAGGATCTCATAGCAGAGTCAGTAGAAAGCTGTTGAGCTAAACAGATTATCATCTTTTCAATTTGCTGTGTTGTTAATGAATTGTTGACTTTGGGTGAGTTTATATAGTACATTTTACTTTTATTCATTTTTAACTCCTCTGCTTTGTCCTGATTCAGCTTATTTGGAAACATCATTTTTCAATTAGAGCTGCAACTACAGGCCCTTTTCTTTGTGGGAAAAACATGGATTGGATTGATGAACAGTGGCTTTATGAGCTGAGAGCTGAAATTATTAAACTGGGAGTTTGTCATAGCAATTAAACTGAAAAACTGTTCAGACAAAATGCATTCAACATGGATTCTGTATGCTGCACAGAGAGATAGACAATTAGCCGCTTAGAGCAGTGGATAAATGAAAGACTGCAAGTCATATTTGACTGCTAATGCATATTTTTGATATGAAGGTATACATGTGCTGACATGCTGACAATGTACAGATATGAGAGTGTTTTTTAAGTGCAAACAAAAGTTATATCTGCAATTAGATTTTCACACTGCACGCCTTGGTGCTCAATTCTGATTTATTGCTCAGATCAGATTTTTTTGTCTGTTCACATAACTTTTTAAATGTGGCCCATATCAGACTCCAGTGTGAACAGGTCACTGTCCTGAAGTGACCTGCATGACTAAAGTCAGTCTGAGTGACATAAAAGTCCCAGGAATTCTGATATGAGATGTTCAGACTCACATTACAACCATCAGGCCTGTACTGGATTTGGACCACATATAAAAGTGGCCTGAATCAAAATTGAAAAGATCAGATTCCATGCAGTTTGTGCTGTTCACACTGTTATGAAAAAAAATCTGATCTGAGTCACATCAGAGCAAATCTATGAGATTTGGGTCAGTTTGGCCTGCAGTGTGAACACAGCCTTTGTTGCTATTGCATCAGGATCAAAACCAGAAAACACTGAAACATCCAAATGAAAATAATATGCTGCATTACCTTACCTTACATTACTGTTTTGTTCTTGTTACAGAGGCTTTAAAATATCCCTTAAACCTGTAAACCGTTTTTTTGTTTTTGAAAAATATGTCATTGAAATTTTCTTCATTTACATGGCAATCACAGTTAACTTAGGAAATAACTGTATAAACATATGCTTTCGCACATATACACTGATGCCTATATATACTCTATAAATATATTAAAAGTAAATATAATAGAAATTATAGAGAAATTATGGAGAAAATTGTTATACTACAATGTAGGAACGCTAAAGATCAAAAAACATCATTAGAACAGGGTTCTAAAACTGTGGGGCACAGACCCACTGCAGGGGAGGCGTGGATGACCAGGGCAATAATATGGAGTGGAACTGAGTCAAAGGAATGTGATTTCTATAAGGAAAATAAACACACTTTTTTTACTTTTTTATTAGTTGCTTACCTTATGATTGATAAAAAATGTTGGCTTCTGAAGGTGGGCATGCCAAAAAGTAAAAAAAACAACCCACTGCACTAGAGCGAGAGAAGGTAAGATAGACTTTATTGATCTCACAATGGGGAAATTCATTCGCTACAGCAGCTCCAGATACAACACAACAGATAAGATAATACACATTAAATAAATACAAATAATATAGAAAAATAGAGAGTTAGAGTTAGTAAGAGTTACATACACACTATATACAGCTTTCCATATACAGATGGTCTGTGGTCACAGCCTGAGGTAGTGGCATGGTGTAAAAAATAAATAATTGCACAGGACAAAAAGATGACATCTAATTTATACTGCTGTATATATTTTTGACGATGTGCGAAGACTTATTTTTTATACCATGCCACTACCTACTGCTTTGACCACAAATGAAACCAAGCTAAACTGCTGCATTTAGACTATTTGAAATGGCATTACTTGACTCAAAGGTATGAAATAGAAGTAACATCTCTTCAGGAATAAACGTACATGCACCAAATATACTGTAAGTTTAGTTTAAGAACCACATTTCAAGCACAGGTCATATTCAGGTCTCTCAGATTAAATTGCACCAACACCCATATGACACTGTGCAACTGTGAATAAATTCACATTAAATGTGAACTGATTATTGAATTGAAATTGAAATTGAATTGAAAGCCTTTATTGTCATTGTACACAGTACAATGAGATTTGGAGAGCAGCTCCGTAAAAGTGCACACATAATTATCACATACATACATATA
>NW_023339663.1:29684174-29694617 GCF_004916995.1 Morone saxatilis
TCCCCCGCCTCGCCGCATCTGGAGTCTTTCACAGCAGAGGAGGGGGTGCGGAAGAAGTGTGGCCTTGCTTAAAGAGCCAGATCCTTATATGAAAAGACACCAATATGTTATCCAGATCTACAGCCATCTGTCACAGGACAAATGCCAAAGTGTGCGGCCTGTACGTTCCCAGACCTTTCAAGACAGCGAGGACCTCATGTTGCCGATCCAGTGAAAAAGCCTTACGGCTTAACCTCGCCACGTGTTTCGGTAGTAGCAATAGCATCGCTTCTTAATCGCGGCAGCTGCACTGAGTGTATAGTAAGAAGATAGGGCTTCCTTGCCCCAAAGGCTGCGTCACCATACTGTAGGATCGTAAATTGCAAGAACTTGCGACTAAGTGTATTCTTTATAGTCCAAACAAAGCCAACGTTGCACACCCTTAAACCACACAGCAGCCATGTTGAAACTCTCAGGTCAGTCTGATCCTGATCTGCAGAGATATTTGAGCCACACACACACAGCCACACACACACACACACAGACAGACAGAGATTTCTTGCTTTATAGATAGATAAAATATCAGAAAATGGTATAAAAAAAGAGTGTTCAAATATCTTGCTGTTCAGCCAAGGCTAAAAACCATGAAGATATTCTGTTCATATTTGTTATTTAAAGCAGCAAACCCTCACAGTGGAGAAGCTAAAACCAGTATTTTTTTCAAATTTTCTTTTATAAATAACTTTAAACGTGACTTACAAACTGTTGATGTTGTTGTTACTTTTCTACCTATCGATTAATGAAAGATTTGTTCAGCCTGATTCACAACTCATGTGATAGTCACCTGATTAAAGGTATAAATAATCCTGTGTATGCTGGGCGTGAGAACAGGTTTGACTGTGAGATCAGCACTGTATCTACATTGTGCTGCTTACTGTGTTTTTAGAAACGACTGGATCAATGTGGGCCTCTGCTACCCACAAGGCACCGCCTTTACCATCATCTCTGACATCCACAACCGCCTGACCAAACAGACCCGCAAGACGGGCGTCTTCATGAGGACTACGCAGAGGGAGAAGATCAACCACTCCCACCTGGCCAGAGGATACTACTACTGGGAGGAAGACACTGGGTCAGTCACACACACCACCACATTAGCTCACTTCATCTCACAAACCGACTTTACTTACAACACATTATCAACCATCAGAAAACTTTGTGTATCTACATTTTCTGCATAATGATGGGCCAAAATCCTGGCGCGTCCAGGGACGCAGTCTAGTCATTTTGACCGTCACAGTGTCACGCGACCGTCCAAGCGCGCAATACTGGGGCCTTTACAGGCCTTTTAAAGCTTGTTTTGTTTTCTGATCCTCCAGAAACCACTCTCACCAATCTCAATCTGATTTCTTTACCTAATTACTGTAATTTCATGGTAACAAAGGTGAATCTGCATTTCACAATGTCAATGATTTCTGTGGTTGCATGGTATCAGATGAAGTGTATGATGTCCTAAGCTTTACTCTGTTTATTGCAGCCTGCTTTTCCTGAAGGTGAAGGCCCATAACGACAGGGAGCAGTATGCCTTCTGCTCTGTCAAGGGTTGTGAGAGGGTGAAGATCACAGCCGTGATTCCTAAAGGCAGTCCACCCAGCAACTGCATGGCCCAGGCCTACCCCAGACACGCTGAGCTGCCTGTTGTGGATGTACCCATGCCCAGAAAGATACCAAATGCCAGGCTGGTGAGAATGGGGGAGTGCAATGACTGATGCAAGTTAGCTTTCAGATGTAACAAGCAAGCTAACAATTGATGTATAGATTAGGTAAATAGTTAGGGTTTTGCTCTGTGTCCGCGAACTAGCTAACAAGTGATGTAGATTGAAGATGACGAACTAGCTAGCCTTTACTAGCATTAGGCAGTTAACTTAAGACGTGACTAAATGTTGCCATTATTTTAACATTTTCACAGTGTGGGTTGCTTTTCAACTAGATTAGCCTAGCCATAGCCAGATATCTAAGTACAGGAAAGGAGAAGATTGACAGCGGTTCCAAAAGGGGGCGGGACTTCGAAAAAAGGGTCAATTTACTTTCACCCACCAGTAAAGATCAATAATGGGAACAGTGATGCTGGGCCTTGCACTGAAGAACTGCTGTCAGGTCAGGTGTAGCAGAGATTTAAAGTGCATCACAGAGGTGAACACAGGTGTAATTAATAATGTTAATGATGACTCTGTTCAGTTACAGTAAGTTCCCCAGTGAGCCATGCAACCATTATATCATTAGTTACACCTGTGACTGTCCTTTTGTCAAAATGTCTTACATAGGCTACTTGTACTAATGTTTCAGACTTTGAGAACTAAGAAATACATTCCACCATAATGAATGCCCCATTTGCTGTATTCTTATTTACATTCTGTTTGTCTTGGCTTCATTCAGTTTTTTCATTTTTTTCCTGCTGCTGAATCTCAATTCCCCCCCACAGCAACATTTAGAAATGTACTCCCTTATATTAAAATGACTATTGCAGCAGTGATTATTTCACCTAATTTGTTTAGCTCTGTGATAGTGGCAAGTGAGAACTGGCATTAAATTGCTTCTGTGAAATGCCAAATGCTGTGTATCAGTTCATCTCCTTTTCCTTTTCTTGTTTGCTCCTAGCACACACCAGAACACTTCCTGGAGGTCAAACTGGAGTCCTACAACACTCGCTTCTTCCACATCAAGGAGGACTTTGCCTTTACTGAGGTATCATTTGTCTCATACAGACAGTAGATTACTCTCACTTTGGTTGAACAGCTTAGATTTAGGCCACTGGTTTAATATACAGAATTAAACCTGTTTTATGTGTACTAGTGTGATTTAGAAACCTGTTTTACTAGCAATGGGAGTGAATGAAGGGGGAATAAGCATAATAAACAAAATCCAATCACAGGCATTTCTAACTAACCGGTCAATTTTTAAGAAAAAAGACAAATGACATGACATTCTATTTAGTTTTCACATTTTTCTCAGGTTAAAATATTTCAAAACATAGAGGTGAAAAAGAAAATATATTTGTGGACATCTGATCTAATCAGCTTGATCACACACCAAGTTGTGGAACCCCCTACAAGGCCAGCTGCTGGCTGAGTCAGGGCTCATGTGCTACTGTATACAGACTGTGGAAATGATCTCCAGAGCTCAGGCTAGCATGTGCACATGTTTCAGATTTTTAAGTCTGCAGTGAATTTATAGATCCCAGAACTGTATGTGATTGGCTGGCTGTGTTGTCACAGGTGAACGGCAGAAAGTTGTACCAAC
The DNA here is from genome assembly GCF_004916995.1 of Morone saxatilis. Classification (NCBI taxonomy): domain Eukaryota; kingdom Metazoa; phylum Chordata; class Actinopteri; family Moronidae; genus Morone; species Morone saxatilis. The sequence goes on from NW_023339663.1 coordinate 29,687,454, forward strand.
CAGAGGATGGGGTCCAGCTGACCGTAATTGACGGGCACGATGGGAAGGTGGTGGAGAGCAAAGACTTCAGGAACTCCATCTTACAGGGCATCCCCGCACAGATAGACAACTACATCAGTGGACTGAGAGACGGGTAAGAAGTCCTTTAACATCCTTCAACATGTTTAGGAGTCTTCATGTGATTAACACCATGTGTTGGGGTGGGCTTTAAAGAAACTTTGCATTGCCACTAGGCATGGGACCATACGGAAATGTTACAATTATCTTGGCCAAAATAATTGTCATTCACGATATTATTGTACTAATCATCAAAATCAAATTAAAATTTTCAAAATCCCACAAAAATATACTGGAATCACTTTACCCTACAGTTTGTTTATTATTTAAATATATACAGTACATTTTTATTGCATCACAGATAGGACACCTAATCTCCCTGTCGTTCTTTAATTTGTCCATCATAGCATTCACCAGCATCCACACATACTGTTTAACTGGTTTTGGGTTGGATACAATCGAGCATTTAGTCATGGTGACAGGATTAGGATTTAGGAATGGCTAGCAAGATATAGGTTCCCCCTTGTCCCTTTGTTTTAAATAATAAAGAAATGAATATAGGACTGTATGTTAGTGAGCTACACAGCCATTTATCACACATTCTGGTACTTTAAAAGACACATGCAGACACTATCCGCTAAAGGTGAACACTAAGATGCTGTTTCTCACTCTTTCTCTAGTTCCATTATCCTCATTACGTCTAAGGGTCGTCTGTTTACCAGAGGATCCTGGACTAAAGTCCTGCAGCGACTTGGGGCAGACAAAAGCGTCAAATTGAAAGGTAACCAACTATATGTGTACCATGTGCACAGAGTGGAGTATTTCAGCAGCAGTATGCTGTACCAGGAATGCTTTGGACAAAACATACAGCATTTTGAACAGAAATGCAGTAGATGGCAGTGTTGCTTTAAAGGTTGCTTTTTACCCAGGTCAGTGTGACTGTAATGTCTAAGTTTGATTATGTATGTATTATCAAACAGTAAAAACGGAAAAAATATCAGCTATCCTCAAGCCTCCAACCCAAAGTGTCTTTCTATTTTTCTCGGCTCTGATTGGTTGTTTTGTGGCAAATACCATTAGGAGCACTAGGAGGAACCAGAGGAACCTGATTTTTTCACAGATTATCTGTCTAATTTTTTATATATATAGTGGAAGTTTCAGCAAAAATGCAAAAAGTTATTTTTATAAAAGTTACCTTAAACTAAAACTAGGTGTGACATTTTAACCTTTTTTTTAAATCCTGTCCCTGCATTAAGCAAGGCACTGGACCCCAACCTTTTCCATTAATTACACACTGGGGCCATGACAAATAAATGACATGAAAATGCACCTAAAAAATATGTTGCATCTAAAATATTGATACCAGCTACGATGCAAATCTGTGACATTAAAATTAAATAATAAAACATTTTATCTACACACACTTATTGCATTGACTGCTGGAAAAAACGCAGGAGCTTGCAGAGGCTCACGGTGCAGCACCGAACGGTGCACAGACAGAGAGGTTGCATTCACAAGCTTCCTCTCAGTTTCCTGTCCCTGCACTTCGGCCTGTTCTGACCCCGACTAAAGTTCTCCTGGTCAACTAGTCATCGTTAGATAAAGCCAATAGTCGACACCTTTTTGCTAATAATTTCAATATATATACATATATATATATATATATTTAATTAACTTGCTACAAACTTGCACCTCTCCTTTACCTGCTGTGTCATTGTCCACAGAGTCAGAGTCCTGGTTGGAACCACTGTAAATCAGCTGCCCTCCATAGCTATCTGTATGATCATTTATCCCGATTCACGTCGATAAACATCGGTTAAGTGGACTAATAGGGGGCAGCCCTACATGTATTAATACATTAAAACTATTAATAAGTCAATAAATAAGACATAAGATAAGTTTTTTGTGGGCTTTGAAGAGAGCATAGATGGACGTAAGGGGTTCAGATCCCTAGCACATAGCAGACTGTGCAGAGGGAGTCGCCATCCCAACTTAATTTTGTCATGCTGTCTTTATATTGTGTGTCCTTTGTCATTAGGGCTGCCACTAATAGTCGAGTTAGTTGCTGAAAAACAGAAAAAGGCCAAACTTAGTTCTGAAGCTGCACCTTGTCACGGAGGACAAAAGTATTGGCATTGTTGCAACATGGACCTTTTCTCTTGTAACACAGGGAGTCACTTACACTTACTAGTGCACTGTTGTATACATAGATATAGAAACGTAGATACCGTGTTCTCAATTTGATGTGCAGTCGTCTGTTAACAATACTGAGAGATTCAGACTGCACTACAAAACCAAGTAAACTGCTTAATTCTGAACCAATTTTAGTGAAATTTAACATGATATTGGTTACTCATAGGGATTAATTCAGTCACTGGGGGAAGATTTAATCAGCTCTATGTCCAAAACAGTGAGGTCAGACCAGCACTTATACAGAATGAAAACAATTACATAGATGTGTACTTGTTGCCGGCGTAAGTTTTTGGATTTCAACAAGTAACCAATATCATGTGCAAATTCTCACATTTATAACCACATTTCAGGAAAGTCAGTTCAGAATTAAGTGAGTTACTTGATGACAGGCAGTGAAGTCTGAATCTCTCAGTATTGTTAGCAGCAACCATGCAGACATTTGGCAGCATACAGCTGCGGCCAATGAGGTACAGTATGTACGTTTCTGTATCTATGGTTGCATATGCTAACTGTCCTGGCTGCTGCCACTAGCTAGTTAGGTGACTGTCACCTGGACTCACGGAAAAACGGAGGATTTGCAGCGGCTCCAACCAGGACTCTGACTGTGGGGATGATGATAAGGCGGGTTCAGGCAGGGACAGGAGGGGCATGAAACAGAGGAAGTTTATAGTGAGTTAATTAGTCAGTAACTGTTAACGTTATCCATCATTCATCGTATCGATAAGGCCGCCAGTATTTGTTTTAATAAAGTTGGAAGTTATTTAATAATAATAAATAAGTATTTATTCTGTGTTTTGAACAACAAGACTGTGTGATGTTACACTGTGTTATTATAAATTAACTAAATATTCAGAATCATTACTGCTTTTTCTGTTAGTATTCAACAGGCAGCTGTTCAAATATATATATTTCAATAATTAAATGTATATTATAAACGGCAGCAACTAGAGAACTATTGGCTTTATTTACAGTTACTAGTCGAGGGGCAATTGTCTATGTCATATAGTACAGGTTGATGAGAGACAAACAACAGGTCAATCCATCCTTTTAATTAATCTCACCAAAAAACGCCCCCAGTGTGTAAAGGCCTTTAGGGCCAGCAGCAGAACAGGACCGTAGCAACTGGTGATAGTACCTTATCAAAATGAATGAGTCACAAGTGTCAATAAATAATATGTAACTATAAATATATAACAGGCATTATACATTTGGTGTGTATATCCAGGCTCCTGTTTAGAGCTCAGATGATTTCACTTACTTTAATGTCCTTTGGCCTCCTTGCAGATAAGTTGGCATTTGTGGGCTTCAAGGGCTCCTTCCACCCCGACTGGGTCCATCTGGAGGTGGACAATGACCGAGCCAAGATCCATCAGGTCCTGCCTGTCCCTGTGGTCCACAAGATGAAGCTATGAGTGGCAGGCAGAGTGGGGAAGACAGCAAGAGACTATGTACCCCCCAGAATACTGACTCACATACACTCCCTACAAAAAACATGTACAGACACACACTTACACGACACACTGCCAGCACTGCAGAGTCAGTTGCTCCAAGCCATTGGTCCAGGATCAAGTGGTGTTTTTTCTAAGATTTTGGCGGTGAGCAAAATTATGTGATTCTATATGTTGAAAAGGTGAAGACCCTCTCCTAGAGCTAGCAGTGCCCCTGGTGAACTGTATCATCGCGGTCAGCACATCCGTACAGGGCGTTAGGGTGACAACATGTCCTCTGGCAGCCATATTGGAGGTCCTCAGCTCTTTGGCAACAATAGCTCAGAACAGCCAGCGGTGTTGTTGAAATGTGTCTCCACAGACATGAATGACATAATTGATATTGGTTCTGTTTCTGACTTAACACTGTCACTGCATCATTAACAGTACTGTTATGTTTACATTATCGTAGCTTGTCAGAGTAACCATTGGAATTGGTCAGCAAACCATCACTGCGCACTGTCAAAACATCTGTTTCATACACCAGCAAACACAGACTAGTTTCATGTTAACATTGTTAACAGCCAAAAACATTAACAGACTCTTCTCAAGCTTTAGCGTAGAAAAAGTGGCTTAAGGCAGTTCAGCCTTTGATATACTCTATCCTCTAAAAGACTTTGCTATCGGTTTACCCCCACACTCTGACATGTACAGCAAAAATGTTGATACCCTTTGGCGCTATTGCTTGGAATGAACTAGTTCATATGTTGTTCGAACACATCTGAAAGCAAAACAAACAGTAAACTTAAAGGTAGGGTGACGTTATGGGCAAGATGAAAGAATGACAAAGGAGAGCTTCACAGAAAAGTTCAGAGCTTTCCTAATTTTACAAGAAATGTCTGTTGAATGACGGTCTGACAAGTACTTGCATGATGCCACCAATTTAGAACAAAAATTGAGAAGGTTAGGTTAAGTATTGGATGTTTTCATTGGGAAAGTTGAGGGTTCAGTTGCTCAATGAGCAATGACCATGTATGAGTAAAGGTGCCTCTTCCTGGTAATCCCAAAGCCCTCCCTGCAACCTAATGGTTAAAATGTTTCTGCGGGGGGTTTAGACTCCGAGACGCTCCTGCGTGGTTCCCCAGTTTTGGGTAGACTGCCCAGCCAATAGCGAAGTCTGTTACAGATCTACTCAGAGGCTCACAGAACTGGAGTTATACATTTCTCTAACATCCAACCAGTGACAATATGCAAATATTTAGTTTTAGCAAAAAATATGATGCCGTCCAGATTAAGTTATAGTATTCAGTGCCAAATATCCAGTGCTCTGCCAATGCAGAGATACATGACAACTACAAAGAGATACAAAACACCTTAAAAAACAGACACAATGTGTGCACCCAAGGGTCTCATAATTCATTTATGGTCATGGTAAAGAAATGGTTCTAAACAACCTGTTTTTTAAGCATTACATTTCAGTTTCAGTTAAAAGGAAAAGCAGTTTGACAAAAAAGTTTGGCTAAGACTCATCTATTCTAGCCTTTTAAGTCCAGTTTGGTCCAGACCAAAGTTCATTTGACAGCTTTCACACCAGTATAAACAAACTCAACCAAACGGGCAAAAGCACTAGTTTGTTTGAACTATTAGCCTACTCAAATTATTATTTTTTTCCCCAATACTTCCTGCATTGGCACAGAACAATTTGCTACTACAAAGAGTTGTGTATGATTGTAGTTCGTAGGAGACTGAGTTAGCCACCTGAGATATTAGATTATTCACTTTTACATTGATCATTAGACAGTAATCATTTCCAAGAGTGTCTTTTTCCAGCCTGGTTGTTTGCTATTTATATAGTACTGACTACTGGCCAATTCCCCAATGGACCTCCATAATGTCAGCCACGGTTGCTAGGCGATTTATGATGCAAATGCACAGTCTTTATACAAAAAGAGGGTGCAAATACTAAAAGTGTGGGTCAGTTAATCAAACGCATGTATAATGTATGTGTATCACTGAGCATCATTCCCATGCAGGTCTCTGTGATGTGTGACAGACATAGAAGTTGAAAAGTGGTTTTCACGTCCTGCTTTGTTTGACCAAACTGTTTCAAGAGAGAAAAGAGAAGAAAAGAAGAAAAACAGCAACATTCCTTGTTTTGCATCCTGACCTGTGGTTGTTAACTTGCTCCGTTTCATTCCGAGCACTCGCTCATGTGATATGGTGATGTTCTTCTTCCATGGTTTTTTTTCATATCAGTGTTTGTGATCCATCCGTCTGTGTTTTTGGAGTTAACCAGCAAGAAGCCCTTAACAAAATAAAAAAATTAAATTGAAACTTTAACTGAATTGTTAAATCAGGGAGTTTTTAAATGTGCAATTTCCCCATTTCAAAGTGACAGAGAAATCTTTCAATCTGGCGAGAAAAAAAAGGACTCCCCCTCCCTTTGCCGAAATAGCTGGTCTTTTTTCGGAGGTTGTAGCAGTAATTTAGTGTTTTGTATGTTTAATGTGTTTTTAAAAATCCACAGATTGCTAAGAGATATATTTTATACTTATTTATTGTACAGGCACAGTTGATCCAAATCTACAAGGGACATCTTTTGAGTTGTAATGTTATTATTGTCCTGTATGTATACTGTATGTAAGAAACCATTATAGCTCCATTTTAAAAGATTTGTACCAGACACTTGCTGCAAACATGCATATGACTCTTGGTATAGTTGGCTTGTTTTAACTGTTCACCTAATGGATGTGTTGTATATGTGGCTTGGGCTTGTAAAGTAATGAAGCTCCTTTGAATTTCTTTGAGGACTTTTCGTACAGAAATAAATGATGCTGAACAGTTGGTCTGATTGTCTGTTTGTCCCTGCTCAGACAAACACAGCAACATGCCAGAGCTTCTTCAACACACTGTATTATACTCACATGACAGTGCCATTTCCAGTATCTGTTATATTCTCAGCACCAGGTGGAGGTCAGACAACAAACAGCATTACCAGGGCCCTCTCTTCTACTGCATAGAAATTCTAGAGAACAGGCTATGCATACAACTGTGAGGCAGTAATTCTTTCTGCCTTTATCCTAGATATAGAAACATATACCGTGTTCTTGATTTGACAGGCCTCTGTACCCAGAGAAAAGGAGAATTTTTGAGTATGATATATTACATGCACTCCAGTGCCAACCAGAGAACTGCTTGTTGAAAGAGGTATTAGTTATTACATTGAATGAAATGAAAAAAAATAAATAAATTCTGTTAAATTACTTGATGAAATGACTGTTTCCCAACCATTGTCTTTATGAGATCCCCCTTTCTATCATTGAGTAAACTGACAAAGTGACATTTTATGGCTATTTTATATTCAATGCATAACAGTAGAGAGCAATTAAAAAACTATATATATATATACATTCAGCAGTAACTTAGTGGAATATATATATATATATATATATATATATATATATATGTATATCTTAATTAAAGTATG
>NW_023339663.1:29694717-29695119 GCF_004916995.1 Morone saxatilis
TTTCACGTTATAACGTGAAAACATCTTATGTCGAAAGAAAGTATGGTTTTACGTTATTTCAAGATAAGACAGAAACAGCTGAGAGGCAAGAATAGGCTATGGCTCATTTACATGATTCAATTAAATTATACTTTAATCTTGGTTTGAGACATGGTGAGATTTTACAGTTATTGAACACAGTGGATGATATTGTTATTAGTATGCGTACTCTAAGAAGGATTTTGAAATGCCTGGGTTTGTACCGAAGAAAGAACGAATCCGACCCTCTTGAGATAGCGTCGTTCCTCATTGATCAACTGGATGGGCACGGAAGGCTCCATGGATACAAGCTCCACCATCTCCACTGCATCCAAGCTGGATATGTTGTCACCCAAAGTACGGTGAGGCATTTGTTGAAGTTTC
>NW_023339663.1:29695279-29700150 GCF_004916995.1 Morone saxatilis
CCCACGATCATCGCTGGTTATTTCATCAGAGAAGTTGAGAGGAGGATGGGGACACCTTCGAGAATACGCGCAGATTTGGGAACAGAAAATGTCACAATGGCAGAAATGCAGAGGTTCTTACGATGGAGTACGGATCATCGCCTCGTCAATAATTGTTATATCTCTGGGTCCAGTAATCACAATCAGCGGATCGAAAGCTGGTGGGCCTTTTTGAGAAGACACCATGCCCAATACTGGATGAATCGTTTCCAGGAACTGAAAGACAAAGACTTTTTCTCTGGAGACTTCTTGGACAAGCAGCTTGTATTGTTTAGCTGCCTGGCCATCATCCAGGTGAGGATACAGATGCATGTGTAACACACTGTAATCAGGTGTTGTTATTCCAGGTATTATGGCTTTATTTTGGTGCAACTCACAGTAACACACAAACAGATAAACACACTAATAACATCATATAACAGTGAAGACTGATGTGTGTTGTGTGCGCGCGCGCGCGTTCAGCCGGAGTGCGGTGCTGCGTCGTGTGCCGTAAACGCGTGATAGCGTCGCCGATGGGGTAACACAAAGACGTCCACTATAGCGGCGAAAAGTAGCAACTGGGCTAGTCTGGTCTGGAATCAGGTGAGTCTACACAAGCAAACAAGCAACAAGGATAATCAGAAAAATTAATGTCTAATGTCCAGGGTGCCACACATGTCCATCTCAGGTGTGTGAGAGAGAGAGCGAGAGCGAGAGAGCGCGCGCATGCGTAACAGGCAATCAAAAATCACAATTTATTCAAGGATTCAAGGAAGTTTATTTGTCATTGTATTGCTACAACGAAATTTCGGTGCTATTAAAAAAACATAAACATAACAAAAATAACAACGCAGTTTGAAAGTGTCAGTTGACTAAATAAAGTGTTGAATAATAGTGACTAAGTGGTCAAGTACAAGACAGTGTGTCAGATAAGGTGCATGTAGTCAGTAGGAAGTAGAATAGTTATACATATGTAACCAGGTTATAAATAGGATATGTAAACAGTTATAAATATAGACAGCAGTATCTATGGTTGGATACTTGCAGTCCTCAAGTCTGGCTTTAATGAAGAGCCAGTAATAGCTCATTTAGGCTATTGTTTGTTTTCACCACGATTACACAATGTTGCAGCCAGCAGGCCTTAGAGTGCAGCTGTCAAAAATCCTATGCCTATAAGTAACAATGTTGGCCATGATATTTTTTCTTTCTACATAGGAAGAACTGCAGCAAGTTGCACATTTGTGGAACACCCATGTCATCCGCATGAGCAGAAATGCAGTAGCTCCAAGTGGACGTCCGATTCTCATGTACACCATCCCTCATCTATTTGGAGGACAAGATCACCTGAAAGAGGTCTCTCAGGAGGCAGTGGAGGCTTGTAAACAAGAATGCCAACAGAGAGGACCTTACCCTTGTGAGGAAACAGTATTCAACTTGTGTTGCCTTATAATGGCAGAGAACTTCTTACACTCACCCACCACAGCAGATGAAGCTATAGAGCTGTATCTTTTCCTGAGAGCATGCATCCTAAAAGACTTAGAAATTACCCCATGATCTCTGGAGTATTAAGGCAGGACTATATTGTCACCTGTTGATTTGGTTAGTTTTGAACATTTATTGTATGAGGAATAGCAAGATCACAACCATCATGTTTTTGTTTTAATTTCTTGATCTACACTGTACATCTGCACAGTTAAAACTATCAAAATAGGGTCAGGTCTCTGAGATCAACATTACAGTGTAGTGTTTATGCAGTGCTACGTCGTGCTCATCTGAATATAGCAACAAATAATTTAAATGTGTTTCCAGAAGTTCATGAAAGAGAGGTAAATAGGATGTAAGAATAAGACATTGTTTACCAAGTTATGTCAGAATGAAGACTCCAGTGTTGTTATGTTTCTCAGTAGCATGTGATTTGTGCTTCAGGGGAGGGGGCACACCACAACTCCAGGGCTCTTTCTTGTGCTTTCTTCCTGGTAAATTTTAATTTATGCTTTTACAAAATAAAACAGACTTAAACCTAACACAAAATAAACTGTTGTGTTTCCCAACATGAAGGTGCACTCTAACACTCTAACAATGAAAAAATGAGGGATATAAGTGCCAGTCTCAATTTATTTTGTAGTAACATGTAGATCAACCATTGTAGTATCACATTGCTGTCTCTGGGAACTCATCAACATGTTAAAAGTAACAGGCTTGTTTTGCACAAACTTGACAAATAAAATTCTTCTCTCCTGTCTATAAACATTATGTGACCCTCCAGCTCAGAAACACATTAAACATTGGAGTGCTACTATTACTCTAACAGGTAAAACATCCAACAGTATGCCCAAAAACGACAGATAAATGCTGATGCTGATTCAACTGATTACATTTTCATCTCATTTCACCCTGTTTTTGTTCAGATGTTCAAAAATATCAACCTTTTACTACCATCTGTATTAAAGTTTGCCTTCAGAAGAGATGAGCACACCATAATAAATCTATGCTATGCTGAATTCATAGGAGCTTTTAGCGATCAGTATACTGTCAAATTCAGTGCGTAGTTCGGGATAGGAAGCATATGTCCATGGCAGTTCCAAAACTGGACCACAGGTATGCGCTACAGGTCGTCGTGCCAGTCCATCTACTGCCGTGAACATGATCTCAATCTTGTTAACACAGATAACATCTGAGCCTGTGACAAATCTTAACATTCTTCTGACACCTGCATCATCCAGTCTTCTTATGTACTGTTGCAGGAAACGAAAGCTCTGGTTCTCTGCTTGATTTGAAGGAGAGGCATCTAGTAACTTCAAGAGCTTTTTAGTTGTTGGCTTTTTGTCCTCATACATGTGCAAGACATCTTGTGGGCTCACAAAAGCTTCTTTTAGGGAGGAACCAGCTATTAAGGACATCTTTTCTGATGCATATCTTGGCTTTTGGACCAATTGTTTGTGTGCCACTTTTAGAAGGATGCCTTTTAAATTCTGTTGAGTTGGAAGTGCTGTTACATCCAAACGGTCCAAAAGGTCAATCAGCTCGTCCCTGTCCTCCTCTGAAATACCTTCTTTTAATGCAGTGGTGATCAGACTCCTGTCTGACTGAAGTGGACATTACAGAAGAACGACTTTCAAAAAGCACATCGTCCAGAGACTGTTCACTCTCACTCAAATAAAGTGCCACTGTAAAGCAGGGAAAGTCGACAGGAATGAAATGCCCATGTCTAGAAATCCCTTCAAAGAATTCGGCCAATGGATTCCATTCTCTTCTTGCACTGTTAGGACACCAGAGATGGAACCCTCAGGTCCTCCCCTTCAGCTGTTGGTCCAGGTAGTCTCGGTCTCAAAATGCGAGGCTGGGGGGCCGGCTGGGGCGGCGTGGGGGGGCGTTTTTTTTTCCTATATTTTTTTTCTCTGAGATCGCAGTCGGAGCACGTGCGCGTGGTGAGTGTTTGGTGTGAGTGTGGTAGGTGTTGTGAAGAAGGCGTGGATCAATTGGCGTGGACAGCCGCAAGGGATGCCTGTGTAGAGGTGGAGATATGCACAATATCATATGCAGCTGTGAACACTTCTGAATGAAAGTAGGGGGCGGGGCAGGCGTTGGATAACCAGTTTGCCGCTGTGTGTGTGCGATGAGCGGCGTGATGGTGTTCGGCAGCCGTGGTAGAGTTTTCTGCGCGCGGTGCGCGCGCAGCACAATCGATGAAGATTTGTGTGTGCCACACAGCGACGTCGACCGTGGTTAAAAGACGAAGAACAGCCGGGCCGAGTGGAGTCAGTGTCAGCTGGCGTGTCCGGTCATGGGTGACTGGGGTGTGGTTGAGGATGTGTGTCTGCGCGTTCGTGGCCAAAGAGCGTTAGACACTGTTGCGATGCGCAGAAGCGCATGTCCCGAAGAAAAAAACTAGCTTGGGGGGGGCAAGGTATAGACCGAAGTAAACTAGTTTCACGTAACTTACGTGATACTGAGCCTAATTTTGTTTTTACGGAACACACGGGATTGAGTTCGTTGACAGGGTGACAACACATCCAGCTATGCTCAAGGTACAGTATCTCTCCACCGAACAATATGGCAAGCACCGCTTCTTCACATGAAACTTTTATCACGCAACAGTGAGTCACGCATCTCTAGGCATAAAAGGAGGCATCATAGCGGCAACCAACGTTCATGCATGGTTGATAACACTTTTTTAGATTGCCCTGCAATGATTGATATGGGGATCGGGACGTTCTTCTCCTGTACGGTGCAGGCCCCTATGCTTAGTTTTCTCACAGGTACGTTGCCAATTAAATTAAATAGTTAATGCATTACATAGCTATGATGCTTACCCCTTCAACAACATAACCGAACTTCATATGAGATGGTTACCACTATTAGGTCGTTTCTTGGAAGCGAGAGTGCGTAGGGGATTGTACGTTGGCCTAATGACTGTTCGCACCATAGCGTAGGCAATGTTCTTAACGCAGATTGCCAGACTTCTCTGCGGTTTCATCTCCAGACACCAAGTACGTTAAGTAAGTGAAAAACTACACCATCCCAAAATCCACATGAATCTGGATTCTTTTTCAGATGGACACTCATTTATACATAGTGGATGAAGTAAAAGGAACCGCGCTGAGTTGTCTATATTTGGCATGGACTTGGTCAACTCATTGCAAGGAGTACATGGAATGCCATAGCACCCTTTGCATTTTTTAGATCCCATGAGAGGTGGCATGCTTACCTTCTCAACGTGCCGGAAGCGCGAGCAGACAGTGCTGAAGGGAGACCTGGCATGTTGAGCTGGTTTGTTACCCCTTCTTGGCCTAGAAATGCTAACTATGGAGCTGTTTGGCAATTGATATAATGCAAATGAATTTGAGAAAGTC
>NW_023339663.1:29700175-29704414 GCF_004916995.1 Morone saxatilis
CCATGGTCTTGAAATCCCTTCAAAAGAATTCGGCCAATGGATTTCCATTCTTCTTCTTGCCACTTAGGACACAGAGATGGAACCCTCAGGTCCTCCCCTTCAGCTGTGTGGTCCAGTAGCTCGGTCCAAAATGCAGGGTACACATCCCTTGAGACACCATCTGCGTCAGCTCCTTTTTCGTCTATGTAGGTGTATTTTAGTTGGTGTTTGAGGAGAGCTGCATCCTTGAATTGGTCTATCATCTCCTCCAGAAGATTAACTCTATGAAGTTTTATGGTGATATGCACAACATCATATGCAGCTGTGGAACTACTTGCTACATCACCTAGAGATGCTGACTCTGGAGTAAAGTTTGCGGTGCTTGTTGGGAGAGACATGCTGGATGTGTTGTCACCTGTAGAATTTTGTTCGTGCCAGACACATCACTAAAATTTTGTTCGTGCCAGACACATCACTAAAACGAAAGCATGTGCCCGATTGAGTTAGCTTCAGCTGCTGCGCCAGTATTTGGCTTATTTTGTAGCGATTTTTCTCGTTTCTTTCCCAAAAGACGTTAACTGGCATTGCAACCGGCATTGAAAAAGATATTGATATAACAATAAACTTTTCACGTAATTACGTGATACTGAGCCTATTTTCTTTTTCGTAGTGTGGCAGCAATACGCTTCCGTAATATGCAACACATTTTCACTGAAATTACTCATGTGGGCATAAAGGAGTGCATCATAGCAACCAAGCTTTATGCATGGTTGATAACACTAGAGTGCTCAATGATAAAATGGGTCTGGACTTCTTTCCTCGTGGCCTCTGTGTGCTTTTATATAATAAAATACCTACACACAGGAATCCCTTACAACCGAAGTGACACTGGGTTTGTTCAGGGCATTCTGGGATTGTACTGCTACGTTCACACTGCAAGTGGCCCAAGTCTGATTTTGTTTCTCGTGATAGTGTGAACAGCACAAATCACATGGAATCTGATCTTTTCAGATTTGGACCACTTTCATATGTGGTCTAAACCCATTATTTGTGTGGCTTCACTGTCAACAGTCATATCAGAATCCATGTGACTTTTACATCATGCATGTCACTTCTCACAGGAGTGTGACCTGTTGACACTGGAATTATTGGGGCTACTGGATCCTATTCATTGGATAGGACAGCTTAAGATGGGGGGTGACAAGCAACAAAGGTCCACAGGCCGGCCCTGAATCCATGGCTGTTGCTGCAAGGACCCAGCCCCAACAGTTCGGAGATTGTCGTTGAAAAACACAGTAAAAGTAAAGTGAAATATATTTTTAATGTATTTCCAATACAAGTGTTCAATGCCAATGTTTACTTTTTTAGTTCAGGTTTAGTTTTCAATGCCACATCTCTGTTCTAGCCCCCACTATGGTGCACATTTGGTAAAACGGTCCTACTTTTGACTGTTCATGATTTTGTCTGTATTGTCTGCTTTTATCCGCATTGATTGTCTCATGTAAATATGTAAATATGATTTAGTCTAGGAAATGAAGGAAAATGATTTTAATGGTTTATTCAGGTGACTCTGCTGTACGCAGTGTCAGCCATTACAGTAAAGCCAAAGAGCAGCAGGTTGAGATAAACAATGCCCTCACACAGGAATCCAGGAGAGGTTTGATTCTAACCTCAGCAATGAAAGATAACTCATACAATTATATAAAATATTTTTTATTTTCAGTGAAAAATCAAACAGAAAACGTGGGTGCTACTTTTGTATCAAATCTTGACGTGCTGCTGGATGTGAACAGACCAGGACCAGGAGGTCTGCTGAATCACTCCATGTCTGTATCGAACAGGGCAAAGAAGAACAATTACTAATGCTTACCTTGAGTACTATTAAACAAAATGTGCTCGTATTGGTTTTCATTCGGTGATAACTGATCAACAGAAAATAACTAAAGAAACCAGACAGCACTGACATTACAGGTGATTTTAAAGAGCTTGTTACCACTCTGTGACAATGATTTCAAGAATGTGCTTTCCACTGTACCAATGAGGGAGAGGTGGAGTAAAACTCTGAATTATGATACCAGCTGAGCAGTCCGGGTTATTAGTTCACTCATACCACCGACTCTGAACCAGCACGTGGTCCTGCAGCCCCTTATGAGTTTATTGCTCACAGATCGGTGGTGAGAACGAGCGTGTCTTAAGGCCGGAAGAAAAGAGGACCTGTGATTCTTCTTCTACGTTATTCCGTCACAGCTCCTGTTTCACATGGCTGGCCCTGTTCCCCTCCAAATCTGAATTTTTGCTCTCCGTCTTCTTCTTGCCCTTCTTTTTGGCGTTGACTTCATTCTGCTGCTTGTGTTTGCCGTCATCCTTCTTGGCGGCCTTCCCGGGGAACACCTGTCCCTCCACGGTGACGTCGGCGCAGCGTTCCTGGGCCACAAGGAAATCTTTGACCTCCCAGGCCATGCTGCCGTCCCGCAGCATGAAGATCACCCTGTTGGAGCCCACCACGAATCTGCAGGAGGACAGGTGGATCAAACCAGGTACTGTATTATACTGCCTATACTAACCCTAACCCTAACTGCAGTAACTACACTAACAACATAACTGTTTAGAGCCAGCCAAATGCATTTTACGTGGAACAGCAGTTATGTGCTTATTAAATATGTATTCTCAGTTGCACTGACTGTGGGAATATGTGACAATTAAAAGTTCAATTTCAGTCAGAACTCAATTTTGACCAAAACCAAAACAGAGACTGCCCTACATAATGTACTGCTGTTGTTTTCAGTCAATGTGTTACAGGTTCATTAATAAAAGGAATTCATAAACAAAGTTATATATGCTATATGATGTATGATATGTGATGCTGGAATAAGATGGGTGCAAAATATCTTTATATAAATTCATGGGTATGGGAAAATTATTTTAAAATCTAAAATCAGCTAAATGTTACCAAGCTTATCAGCCACAAGGATTTTTTTTTTTATTGTGAAAGCCACAAGCTCGCACATCCTCTCTGAGGAAGCAGCTGCAGCAGGAGCACAGGTGCTGCCAGTTAACGGAAACTTTTCCAAGAACACAACTTTCAAACGGTCAAAGCAGGAGGACATAGACGCTGGAACTGTTGGTGATGGATTCAGCAAACTGGTACAGGGCTAGACTGACATCAGCAGTATGCCGTATAGTTAGAGGGGAAATCATTGGCCATTAATTCTGCTAAATAAACTACAGTTAAAGTAAAGTAATCTTTAAATTTTGTTTAATAATGTGATTTCAATATTAACCAAAATAATCGGGATTAATTGGGAGTTTACACACAGTTATAGTTTACCAACATCGACAAAAAAGTTTAAAGTCACGTCATTACAGCGTCGCTCTTGATTATAAAAGCACCCAGTATCTTAAGAGCAGACATCTGGACACATTTGGATTTGATGAACTTATTGAGAAGCACAAAATGGACACGCTGTGTGTAAAATCTGCCTCACAGAAACCAAAATACTGTAACAGAACATAAAGTTGCTTTACACAAACAGCGATACCTGTACTCTATAGCGAAACAAGGTAATGGAGTCAATGAGTAAAGGTAGTCGAGTAGCCATTGATTCCTGGACCTCTCTAAATAACAATAAGAGCAACAGTTATAATAACGGGTAAATGGTAAATGGACCTGGCCTACGGTATAGCCACCTTTCTAGTCTTCCGACCACTCAAAGCGCTTTACACTACGTGCACATTCCCCTTTCACACACATCACTCAGCCCGATTGCAAGAGTTCCATCGAACAAACTAACTCGTTCATCACCACAACTGCAATTTCAATTCTTCCTTAATTATTCTACATAAAAAATAATAAAATGATAGTTCCTGGTTTAGGGACCAGCCAAGGTTAGGTAGGTAAACTAACTAACAAATTGTAAACGAGCTTTAATATGTTCTTTTAGCACATGCGCGTTATCACGCTACGTTTAAATGGGTTTGCATGACAGATGCACACTCTCTAACACTAAGCAAACTCCAAGTCTGCTATCTTAAGATAAGCCGAAAGCTCCAGAGATAAGGCTGTAATAGACCTTGATTGAGCCGTGGTCAGTGCTGGGCTCCAGCTTGTAGCTGCCTTCTACAAACCACCAGAATGTCACTGTGCTCTCTGTGTTCCAGTGCTCCGAAGCTTCACATCTCTTTCAGACAAAACAGATCCAAGTCCTGCAATTTTACCAGGCTTTGTTCTACTACTTTATTACTAATGGTTTATCAGCAGTG
>NW_023339663.1:29704439-29704825 GCF_004916995.1 Morone saxatilis
CATCGAACAGAAACTAACTCGTTCATCAACTCACATACATGCAATTTCAATTCTTTCCCTTATATTATTCTACATAAAAAAATAAAATAAAATGATAGTTCCTGGTTTAGGGACCAGCCAGTTAGGTAAGGTAAACTAAACTAAACTAACAAATTGTAAAGAGTTTAATATGTTCTTTTTTACAACATGGCGTTATCACGCTAGTTGTAAATGGGGTTGCATGACAGATGCACACTCT
Source organism: Morone saxatilis (assembly GCF_004916995.1). Taxonomy (NCBI): domain Eukaryota; kingdom Metazoa; phylum Chordata; class Actinopteri; family Moronidae; genus Morone; species Morone saxatilis. The sequence continues at coordinate 29,704,678 of NW_023339663.1, forward strand.
CTAACACTAAGCAAACTCCATCTGCTATCCTTAAGATGAAGCCGAAAGCTCCAGAGAAAGGCTGGTAAGTAGACCTTGACTGTGAGCCTGTGTCAGTGCTGGGGCTCCAGTCTTGTAGCTGCTTCTACAAACCACCAGATGTCACTGT
>NW_023339663.1:29704914-29706659 GCF_004916995.1 Morone saxatilis
TTTACCAGGCTTTGTTCTACCAACTTTATTACTAATGGTTTATCACAGTGTTAAAATGATTTGAAGTATTGGACAGAAACTTCCACAACCAGTGACTGAAGGCCGAGTTGATAAGAAGTAACCCTACTTGCTTTATTTATCCTCAGCACATGAAAAATAGTTGATATTTATCTGTACAGTTTTACTGTTACTCACTTTTGTACGTAGATTTTTTGTTTTTATGCATAGCATAAAGAGAAATAGGACCTGTATTTCACTATACAACCCTGCAGCATGTGAAATGAGTTTAGTGAGTAAATACCTCTGAATATCGAAGTTGGCGTTGAAGAGGCTACCCTGCCACAGGCCCGTGAGCTCCTCCGTCTCTTTCTCAGTGGGATCCCCCGACACCGTCGCAAAGACCATCAGAGTCCTGCCCTTCTTGGACATCTTCAGCAGCTCCTCCGGCTTGGAGGGGTCTACCTTGGAGAAATCGATGGGAGGAGGAGACCTCTTGTGCTCGGGGAGGTCGCCTTCCTCGATGTCGTCGTCCTCCTGTGGGACGAAGAGGAGAGATTACAGTGAGTCGTGAGAGGTTAGGATGGCCAGGATGTGATGAAACACTGGATAATGCTGGATGTGCCTGGCTATGTCAAACCCCATTCAAAATATTGCAGCATATTTGTTACCATAGCTCATGAAATAGTGTATTTCCACTCTTCAGCTTATGTAAATATAATCCAGTAGTGGAATGCAACACTGAAAAACATTTACTCAAATAGTATACTTGAGTACAATTCTGAGTTATTGTATTTAACTTTTTGGTACTTGTTTTTCAACACATTTCAGGGGCAAATACTGTGCTTTGTATATTTATCTAAATATTATAATTACAGATGCTCGATATGGATTTTTTTTTTCAGCTGATACAATAACCGATAATTAGCTCCTTCTCATGGCCGATACTAATAAGATAACTGATCATTTCACATTTTTGTATTTTAAATTGAAGTTCATAAACTATAGTTTATACACAGCCGAGGGTAAGAAAGGATGTAGTGAGCAAAGATGGATGATTTGTGTTTCCATAGCTCTGTTTGTTTTCATAGTAACTGACAACTTTTATAGGACATAGCTCCTATCAAATGTTTTGCATAAGAATTTAAAATTATTATTATTCTCAACTGATCATTTATCAGCTATAATTTAATTAACTAAATAATACATAATAATATAAATTTGCCATTATCAACTGATAATTTACTAATACAGTTGCAATCAGAAATATTCAACCCCCTCACCTTTTTTTGAAAGTATTTCCCAAATGCTATTAAACAGAGCAAAGAATTTTTAACAGCTTTTTCAAAACATCCTAGTTTTATTTTGGATGCTTACATTATTTTACTTAGCACCCAGAAACAAAATTATTTCACAAAAAACTAAAACTACCAGGGTCAAAATGATAAGCCCCTGATGCTAATACTCAACTCTGTAACCTTTTTCTTTCAAAATCTTCACATATCCTTCTTACTTCATGATTGACGAGATTCCCAGTTCCAGATGCACTGAAGCATCCCCACAGCATAATACTCCCACCACCGTGTTTCACTGTGGGGACGGTGTTCTTTGGGTTATACGCCTCTCCCTTCTTTCTCCAAACATAAGCAATGTCTCTATGGCCAAAGAGCTCTATTTTCATCTATATTTATCTCATCTGACCAAAGGACATGCTTCCAGTATGCATAATCTTTCTCCAGGTTGTCCTT
>NW_023339663.1:29706759-29723270 GCF_004916995.1 Morone saxatilis
TCATAGGGGGGCTAATAATTTCTTCCTGATGTGTACATTATAGTGATGTGGATGAAAGATAATGACAAAAAAATGAGAAAAAACTTTCCCAAATAATTCCCAAAGGCTTTATTATGTTTCAACTCCACTTTAGGCCAGACTGTCCGAAGCAGAATCTTGCTCTTTGAAAAACTTTAATTGACAAATCCTAAAAATCTTTGGGGGGTTGAATATTTCTGATTGCAACTGTATATAAAGTGCAACCCTATTTATAGATAAAGTTCTCTTTACCTACACGTAGCCCAGCACAATGGCTCCAAAATGCAAAACATTTCTGTGTCATCATCATCTGACATCACAAACCATTGCAATATGATATGTTTCAATATAGTCTTACACCTCTACTGTATGAATGACTGTAGTCTTTTGATGGTGATTGCAGGGGCAGATCCAGTGGGGTGGGCGCCACAGGATGGCAATGATCACTCCTAAAAAATGTGTGGTCACCCCAGTTTGGTGTCAAATTTAGCACATTTTGGTTGATACTACTAGAGGGAAATGTTGGGTCTTTATTTTTTTTTTAAAATGTCTTCATGATAAAAAATGTGGAATGGTTTCACTCTACTTTTAATCCAGTGACTGTGAAGAATGCTGGGAAGGCTGTCACCACATGAGAGGGAAACTACCTATAAGAAAAGGAAATGCAGCTACAGCAAAGATGGCGAAATTACAGGAGTTCTAACAGGGTGAAGCCAGTGTAAGGTGACTAACGCAGACTTCAGTTTTCAGTCCAGTGTGTAACACTGAGGAGGATCTATTGTCAGAAAGTACTCATAGGTATGTTTTCATTAGTGACACTAAGAGATACTGGAACACACACCTTACAATTTGTTAATAACCACACATTCATTGTATCACAGATAGGAACCTCATCTCCCTGTTCTTTATTTCGTTATCTATACTGTTTCCACACATCCTGTTTATGTTTTATTGTGGAAGATAAGCAAGCCGGTTTGGGAATGATTATAAAACACATTTTAATAGAAAAACTAAGAATTATATATTAAAAATTCTGTTTACTTTATACTTCCACCACTAACACGTAATGCAGACATTTCATTTGAAGGCTAACAGTAACTACATCGTGCCGAATTGAAGTAATGACGCTCGACAGACGGTTCCTCTTCGGTAGGATGTGTTCTTCAGTGAACACAGGATGTTTGATTGGAGAGTAACGTTCCTGGACAATGGGAACACGGAGGGGGCTAACTTACGTGTTGCTGATGCTCAAGTAACGTTACGTACCTTGCTAACGGCTAGGCTAGTAGCTAGCTACTGTCTGAAGGCTGACTGAATGAAAAGCAGCACGTTAACGTACCTCCCATTGTTCCAGGAGCCGTGCCATATCTGCATCGTTGTAGTCTCGGATATCTTTCTTTTTCTTAGGCTTATCGTTGCCGTCAGCCGCTAAAATGCAAAGTAAATACGTGCAAAGCAGGAGTACCGCACACTTCCACCTGAAGTCGGACGCCATGTTTACAGATGGTGTGTTCTGATTGGCTGTGGAGCGTGCCGGTCACAAGGCGGGAGAGGCGTGTCAAAGCTGTGAAGAGCCCGGCCGGTAGGACACACACCATCTGAGGGAATTTCAAAATAAAGCCAGAATTATACAATGGTAACATTTTCTCTCTATTTCATTTTTGCTCGCCTTATACATTTTCCATCCATCTGACTGTAAATGTTTTAAACACATATGCCACAGATCAGATTAAAGCATTTTAAAGTATATTTTTGTACACTTTCTTGGACTCATTCATATTTATTTCTAAATAGCAGAGAAATCAACGACTTGTCAGTCAGTAAAAGTATGTCACTCAACAATCACATTTTGCAGCTAACTGCAGTGGCACATGGATAAGTGCAAGATGTTAAAGAGACTTCAATAATGAAATTCTTCTTTGTACCACAAATTATGCAAATGTGTTACAAATGTCATTACACAGTTAAGCTATTAAACTGAAGTCCAGTGGAAAATTAATAAATTAACTTACGCATCTACTTTATATATTAGTATTTTTCAGGGGTTACTGCATTTATTCTCTTTGGTCCATGAATAGAAAATCATCACATTGTCCTTTAAATACAGTAGTGTTTAAATGATATCTCTTTTTTGCACCATAATAATAGAAATATGTCCATTAGCTGGAGTAAGGGAGGAATCTCTGTCATGTTCAGAGGCAGGAAACACAGTGGATGATGGCCAGTATTACACACATTACTCTAACTTTGTTGCTACAATCCTCAAAAAAAAAACCCCAAAACCTTATTTACCCTCAGTGAGCATGTGGTGATATTATTACTGAGATGCTGTTAGAAAGCAGTGTGTGAAGACCAGCAGAGCTCACAGGGTTGTGGAGATCAGAGATCAGCCGAGCTGACACAAACTGTGGAGCTGTTTCCTCTCGGGCCGACTCCACCCAATGGCACGGTGCCCTGTGCAGCTGCAAGTCCCTCTGACAGTACAGCAGCACTCACACTCACTCACAGTGTGTGCATCAACCTCCTACCAAGAAGAAAAGAGGGTTTGTTACCACGCAACATACCTGAGCTTCATCATTCCCAATGTGCACAATAGAGAGTCCATGAAAGACACACGGAATACTCAGTGAATTAGACTGCATTATACCCAGAACACAGGCACCATTCCTGTAATGTCCCCCAAAGTTTCAAGTAGAGTAATATCTTTTTTATATCTGTGTATTGGTCCATCCATCTTAAATATGACATATAATATAAACAGTGATGAATGCTTTCACATCAGCTTCTGGCATATACATTTAATTTGGTCTACTTATTAAATACAAATCTTTAAAATACGTAGTCTTAACCAGTGGTGGAAAGAAACTAAGTAATTGTTCAAGTACTGTACTTAAAGGTTAGGTGAGATTTACAACATTCATATAGCAGCAAACAACTATGTAAAGATATAGTGGAGTCATGGTGTCCTGAGCAGAGAATGACGTCACACTCTCTCTGCCTGTGTTGTTATCGCAGCCTCTCTGTAATTTGATCAAGTGGGTATTTGCATTATATGCTACAGAACAATGGTTCAAAATCCAAATAAATCTGGTTTACAATTATATAAAACACCACAAAACAGGAAACCCTTGAGAATGTTTGGTATATTTGCTTGATAAATGCCTTGACTGAACTAATCAATAGTTTCAGGGCCTAGTTTAGAAATTGTACAAGATGCCCCTGGTGGACAGCGGAAGTACTTAAACTGTCTGCAGTTTGGTACTCAAATACATTTTCTAATAAGCCGTAACAGGCACAATAAATTAAGAGGAGAGTAAGGGACATATCAATCAAGCAAAGGCCTGAGAGGAGGTCACTCAAAATAAGTGACACCTGTGGCTAAACACAGTTTATGGTGTTGACCATGGCCAAATAGGCATCTTTAAACTACCCTGCAGTTTATAAAATAGTTCCACCTCAACCAGCTATCTTAAAATGCTTAACATTAGGCAATTCATAAAATAATCCACGAATAGAAAAATATACTTTTAAATTCTGTATAATTAGTGCTTTTACTTTGATAGCTTCACATATTATCAGTCTCATGGGTCAGGATATAGTGAAAGTTTCAGCAAATATGACAAAAAGTTATTTATATAAAAGTTATCTACTGCAGTTTTAAGTAAATTTTTGCTGATAATAGTTTAACTTAAGTAGAATTTTGGATGCAGGACTAATTGTAACAGAGTATGTTTACTATGAGGTAATTAATAAAGAATCAGAATTTTCTTTCACTGCAAAATACAATACATCAAATATGACTGTCCTTTTTTTTAGAGAAACTCGAATAGTTACTTTGAATGGATCATATAAAATATTGTAATTATACAGTTCAGTTTAATACAAAATAATTCAACTCATGACCATGATACAATGATTTATAGTAAATGTGTGAGGTTCGTTAAATCAGTTGATAGTGCTGTCATAAACACAGTATGAAGATCCTCAGAAGTCAGTAGTGTCCAGTGATATTTTGGTATCAGCATCCTGTGTTAAAGAATCTGTCAATGTGTTCAATAGGCACAAACACTAACGTAATATTTTGGCTTTCATTCTCCCACAGTGCTCCATTAAATACAGTGAAGTCCCTCCCATACGACAGCTGGATTGGTTCCCTTCATTCTTAGCTCTTCCCATCAGCTCTTCTGATTGGATACCGTCCACATCTGCGTTTAGTGATTGGATGACGACCTAAACGTCAATATTTTCAACAGTTACAGGATCCACATTTCACCGCCCATGAGATAAACCACAGTATGAGGTTATGGAGCAGTGCTGGGAGGGATGCATCCATGCTGCTGTGTCATATAAACTTCCAAAACATAACAGTAAGAGTCATGTACCAACCACTGCGGATCTAAATAAATATTTTATTAAATGATGTGCCATTTAATACAATTAATAACTCATTTGGCCTGCAGAAAATCTGCCAAAATTTAGGAATTGTCCTCCTTTGCTGTTGTTTTGATTATGTAAGCTTATAAATTCAAAGAGATATTCTTAAAGTATTTGTACATTAACCTGAAAAAGTTGATGTTCTATCTTTTAAGGGCACTTATGCCCTTTTACACCAAAATAGTGCAATTACTGTGGATTGGTTTAGAATTCACATGTGCCCTTTTGCTAGTAGATTTAATATAACTCGTATTCGCCCAAAATGCCAAACCCTGTTTGTTCTCACCCCTTGATATATATTATATATAAAAATGTCTACTGCCTTCCAATTCATGTAACATTTGCACTACTATGTTTTCATACTATGTATGTAGTGTTAGAAAAATATCGAGGACATGAGGGACCTCAGCTTCAAGTTTCTGCATTACACATGAATAAGTTGTATACTAGACCAGGTTTGACTTCCAGAGGGGTGGCATGGGGTGGCAGACTCTTAAAAATTGCCTGGCCACTGCAATTAGTAGTAGCTGGTGTCAAGTGCTGCTCATTAATTTAAATTAATTTAAAAAATAACATGTTATAAAACAGAAATTAAGACATATTTATCCGTGTGTAGAATTTAGTGACATCTGGCGGTGACGTTCGAAACCAACTGAAACCACTTGACTCATCCAAGCATGTAGGAGAAACTACAGTGGCAGTGAAACAAAAACAAAAAAACTAAGAAACAGGAAAGGCCCTATATAGAGTCAGTGTTTGGTTTGTTCATTTTGGGCTACTGTAGAAACATGGTAGTTCAACATAGCGGCCTCCATGGGAGAGGACCCGCTTCATCTGTAGATAAAAATGGGTCATTCTAAGGTAACAAAACTTATGTTCAGGTGATTAATGAAAAAGACATGTATTTGGAAAATGTCTTAAGAAGTTAAAAAAAATGTGATTTCTAATGTCACCTCTAGAAATTTCTATTGAATACTTCACTAAAGTGCCACAATAATGTAATGTAGTTTTTTCACACAAATACTCATGGTTTTTTATGAAATCAGCATATATTTCTGCCACCCCTTCCCTTTCTGTCTCCATGGCCAAGCCCTGAATATTTCTCTAGATCCACTTCTGTTGACTTCCAAACCATCTGTGATGACACAAATCCTGCTGGTAGGCCCCGCCCCTTGAAATCTGATTTTCAATGAGCACAGAGAAACTTTCCACTTTCAGCAGATGGATGTGAAAACAACCTTCTAGTGTGAAAATCTGCACCGACACCATTCTGCATAGTGAAGATCAAACATCACACTGCAGCTACAAGAACGAAAGCATATTTTTGAGTGAAGGGCGACTTTAAAAGCTCTGCTTTTATTTTGAAAACAGACGCTTCCGGTCTGGTTGTAGCTAGCTCAGACGCCGCAGGGATGTCTCATGGCAGATCAGCAGCCAGACCTGAAAGTAAAACCAGTCGTAAAACTCCTCGCGCCTCTGTGGCTACCGTGTAACTCCGATCTACCCACGCGACGTCGTTAACGTGAGACAACAAGCGGCTCACAGACATGGCGGAAAGTTAATTAGAAGCGACGGGCTACTTGTGCTGTTCCGCTGCTACAACTTTGCTCAGTCCAGCAGCCGTTCAGCCGCGACCACACCCTCCCCGCTTCCTCATAGTACTGCAGCGGGAGCGCGCAGCACGACTTTGAATCTCTGGGAATAACGGCCGCTTCTTCCAGCTACGTTTACGGTTTCGTGGCCGTGAACCTCCAAAGCCAAGTGAGTTAAATGTCCAAAGACCGCTGCCTGGTATGGATATGAGAAGCGAGTCCCCACAGAGGATATGCGGGACTACACGGTCTCTGGTCCCGAGTTAAGACGCGGAGGAGGAGGAGGTGGAGGGCGGACAGACGGACGATGCATATGGAGGCGAAGCGACCGGAGCAACTGCTAGCTTCTAACCCAGGGCTGTGTTTGAAAAAGAAGAGGTTGAAAGTGGACTGAGTTGTTGGAAAGTCGCCCTCACGGTGGATTTTACTTGGGAGGACTCATGAAACGATGGTGCCGGAGGGGAACCCAAGTCTTCCCGCTGTCCAGAAGAGCTGCCCGGGTGGTGCCCCGTTGGTAACCAGCATGAGTACGCCAGGCCGGTCACACTCAGTGGGAACAAGTCGGACAAGATCTCGGTGCAGTTTCAGACTACCTGCTCTGACGCGAGTGGACACAAAATGATATCCTATTGATTACAGTCAAAAGAAAAGACTACAAAGACATCTACTAAATGTTGATGTTTTCTTGGCTATAGTCCTAAAAAAGACCCGAGAAAAGGCATCAAAAAATAGCACAGAGGCAGTTCAGCAGATGTAATTCAAATCGGGAATGTGTCTGAAAAGATAAGGAGCTTTTGACATTATTTTTTATAATTCTCAATCTGCACTTTGCCTTTTAGAAGGCACCTTGGTGGCACTGCAGTTTGTGTGTGATTTCTTTTCTTTTTTTAAACTCAACAACCTGTGAATTCTTCTGTTCCACAAAAACCTGGGACTAACAATGAGAATATTGACTTTTGGATTATGGTGTTCAGGGCATTTAAATTAACTTGTCGAAGAGCATATAGCTTATTACACTGATTACTCAGAAGTTGTGGGGATTTTGATTGACTGTGTTGCATTGTAAAATTACTAATAACCAAGGTAACTGGGAATATGCCAGATCATAATGTAGACTTTTATTGTAGAGACACATAAATTAATGATGGGGATGTTATTCAAACGTAAGTAAATGCAGTAATTGAGTTTAGCTCTTTCTACATGTTTACATTGAGAATACATGTCCTGTGTGTCAACATATAATGTCCAGCTGATGACCTATACTCTGAAGGAATTCAAAGAAGACTGTTTGGCCAGTTGTTATTTAAAAAAGCAGTGGGGTGAGGCTTCTTGGGAATCTTGGAAATGTCTTAAACAGTACAATGCAGTGTGCAGCAGCAGAAAACTATAAATAACTGAACCCCCTCCAGAAGAGCAGTTTGACCCTCTTCCCCCCCCCTCCACTCCCCTCCTTATTATGGCTAGTGGTGGTTCTGGCAAATCGGCTAGCGAGGGATCGACCAGCACACCCACCGGCAGTCTGCAGCAGAGGAAGCGCCTCTCCTCCATCTGTGACACATGTAAGGGCAAGATGCAGCTGGTGGCTGACCTCCTCCTGCTGTCCAGCGAGACCAGGCCGGTCATGACCTCGGAGGGCGTGGCGGTGGCTGACACCTTCGAGCAGTGCCGCGACACGGTCATCGCCAGGACTAAAGAGCTTTCCATCCTCACCCACGACATTCAAAGCCAGCTCAACATGGGCCGCTTCACAGAGGTGGGGGACCGCCTCCTGGAAATGGCTGACCTGGTGGTGTCTTTGACCGAGTGCTCCGCCCACGCCGCGTACCTGGCGGCGGTGGAGACCCCCGGCTCTCAGCCCTGCCTGCCTGGACTGGTGGACCGCTATAAGGTGACCCGCTGTCGGCACGAGGTGGAGCAGAGCTGCAGCCTCCTCCGGGTCACGGCCCTGCCGGACCTCACCCCCCAGCTCCTCCTCGAGCTCTCTCAGAACATCTCCACCAACCTCAAGAATCTGACGGACATCTCGTCGCTGGCCAGCGAGAGGTCCAGAGACCGCTTTGCAAAGGAGCAGTTCAAACTGAGCGTCAAGAGCATGAGCACCAGCGGCACGGCCTTCCTGGCGTGTGTCAAAGAGGTGAAAACCCAGCCCAGCGAGCTGACCAGGAACCGCTGCGTCCTCTTCAGTGCTGCTCTGGTCCAGACGGTCAGCGCCCTGGTCGGGTTCGCCACAGAGCCTCAGTTCCTGGGAAGAGCTGCAAGTATCTCCACTGAAGGAAAGGGGGTACAGACTGCAGTGTTAGGGGGGGCCATGAGTGTGGTTTCAGCCTGTGTCCTCCTCACTCAGGGCCTCAGGGATGTCGCACAGCATCCCGAGAGTAGCTCCAAAATGGCAGACTACCGTGAGCGCCTGCGCAATTCGGCGTGTGCTGTGTCAGACGGCTGCACTCTGCTCACTCAGGCACTCAGAGAACGCTCCTCTCCAAGGACTCTGCCGCCAGTCAACTCTCATTCTGTGAATTAGTTTAGGAACACGAGCTCCAGTCCCCCTCTGTCCTATTCTGACGTACCAAAGAGACTCACTCGGGTTGTCCCTGTCCATCAGGTTTAGAGTAACATCAGAAGAAGGCTGTCTGTGGGTCTGTTCCTGCGGTGGAACGCAGAGGAGCACTAAAACAACCGCTGCAGGGTTTCGTGTCGCGCTGGATGTGACTCAAAACCTTGTCAGAAACAGACCACTCGACCGCTCTGGGCCTGACCCGCTCAGCCACAGCCCCTCACCAACAGACAGACAGCCTTCAAACCTGAAAAGTTTACCTCAGTTTTCAGCTCCGGTGAAAACGCCAGCCTCGATGATGGATGTAGCCTCGCTGTGTGAACCTATGGTTGGCTGACCTACTCGATTACATGTGCTTTGTGAGATTGGAAAGAGTGATCTGAGTGTCTAAGTGCTTTTTTTTTTTTTTTATTTTATGTGTGAATTCTTAATTGGTAAAAGCTGCTGTGAGTGTGTGCCATAGGTTTTACACTATTTACCAGACTTCCCATAGTATTTTAAAGTGTTTTGATCATGCATGTAATGGAGTATTTATTTCAACTATTAAAAATGTTGTTTCTGATGTGCTGTTGTTGGGCTAATGTGCTTTGAAAGGCTAAAATTGGTGTATATGATCTACAATCTACCGGTATTCAACTTAATAACAAAGTTCTGGTAGCTCCAAGTGAAAAATGCTCATCTCAGTTTCCCAGAGCCCAAAGTGACGTGTTGCTTCTTCTGTCCAACTGTCCTTTACTGTCATAAATAACACTGAATAACAATTTTTTTCTTTGCTGGAAAAATGAGATAACAATTAATCAATTAACAAAATAGTTGGCATCGATTGATTGATCGACTAATTGTTGCAGCTCTAAATGGAGGTAAATCAACTTTTATGGTATTCATAGCTTTGAAAAAACTACATTAAAATACCACTTTCTAATAAGGCACCCTGTATAAAAGATGTAACTAATATCTATTAATGTTGGTAAAATGATGCTGCTAATATGAAACATCCTGTTAGCCCTTTAGTTTCTTAGGTAGACTGAGCAGCCGGAGGGATTATTTCCAACCTGGCAACCCTGACATTCCTATACATAGCGTATGACAAATGTATAAAGCATTATAAATGATTTATTTACTGTTAAAAAAATATTTATGCAGGGAGCCTTATTAGAAAGTGCTTCCAGAACTTAATCAGCAACATCTCTTAAATACACCTGACCTCTTAATTCTAAAAGTTTACATATATATTAAAATCTTATTAGCATTAGTTGATAACTTAATAAATAAGTGAGCTTTACCTTCCTGGGTAATCGACAGAACATTCTTCTTTTCTTCTGTGAAAAATAGCTGGAATGAAAACCCTGATTGGCCTCGGCTGTAATGGTGGAGGCAGAGACAGTTACCTCAAAACAGGGACAAATAAAACCAAAGAGGGAAGAGGAAATATTTACATTTTTGTGAACCAAAGTGATTTAAGATGACATTTCTGTGTCGTACTTACATTATTGGATTATGTTAAAGGAACTAGGTGTGGGTAGAATGAAAGAAACGGTATAATGTTAACATTAACATTACTCATAAGTTTTGTTGACAAACTAAAACTCTGGCTTTGTTATATCTTGCAGTGGTGGAAAAATGATTCGGATCCTTGAGTAAAAACAGCAGTACCACACATTTTAAAAATACTTCATTACAAGTACAGAAAAGGACATTAAATGCTGCATTGGATTAATATTACTAATGTATTAATGTGTAAGTAACATAGCAAGGTGGAGGTGGAGCTAATTTTAACAACCTTAAATTGTCCTGCGTCGTATTGTATACGTTTATAAAGTTAATTATAGGTTTTGTGTGTTAAATTGTTATCAGTTAAGTAACTATGAGAGTAAATATTTTACAATATGCAATATTTTACTGTGAAATGTAGATGTGTAAGTACAAAATTTCATAGTATATTGACACTGTACTGCATTATATCAGTACATCATTAACTGATTAGTTGATCAACAAAAAATGTATCAACAACAATTTTGCTAATTGAGTAATTGCAGTCAGTGAAGCAAAAAGGCTCAACAACACTGGATTCAGCAGGATCTGACAAAACTAACTACTACTAAGACTATTTTCTGAGAAAATCAACTCAATAAAAAATTGGAGAGGTTCTGAAGTAATGAAAGTAATCATTAGTTGCTGCCTTAGTCGACACATTCTGGTGTTTTAGAGCACACATGCTTTACCTGGACCTGGACCTGGGTTCAGCAAACACCCAGCTGAAGTGTTGTTGTGCAACACACTGACTCCAGACCTGCTCCAGGCAGTCTCTCTGTAGCTGACCTGACCTTTGACCTCCCTGTAGAAGAAGAGAAATGGATCAGTGAAGTGCAATTTTCACAGTTCTTTGTCTTTTAGTCAAATAGGTTCATTTGCAGCATTTCATTCACATTCATACAAAGACATTTGTCAGACTGAATGTGAATGGTTAACAAACTCACAGCATGTACCTATCATGCAGTATGCATTGTATTTACATTCTCAGGTCATGTCATAGCCCTCAGGTTGTGTTCACAGAGTACATTTTGACATGTCACAATAAGAAAAACAAAACTGTAATGGCTGATTTCCATTCAGCTGCTTCAGTTTCAGGGTCCTGGTATTGTGCCTGCAGGCTCACTGGCACACTGTTGTGACTTAATGGGCACTTGAATAATACAGGGACATCGTTAATGTTGTGCTTTTTCTACTGTGACAAGTTAAAATGTCTGCTGTACAAAATGTCTACACCAGACAGGGCACGAAAATTAGAACAGCTAAATGGAATGCAGCATTTACCAAAGAAAAGTAGTTCAACAGTTTGGGATATGTGCTAATTTCTTGTCTTTATGACAGTGAGATCAATATCAGTCTATGTGTTTAGTACGGAGCTGGAGTTGGATGTGGTTAGCCTAGCTTAGCATAACGTCTAGAGGCAACTGTCCGAAATTACACCTACCAACACCTCTAGAGCTTACTATTAACAACATCGTGTCTTGGGTGTTTAATCTGTACACAAACAGAAATGTAAAGATGCCATGGTTAGCTTACCCTAGAATAAAGATAGAGGCAGGGGGGAAATGCTAGCCTGGCTCCAACCAAAGTTCAAAAATACACCTTCTAACACTTCTAACGCTCACTGTTAACACGTTGTATCTTGTGTGTTTAATCTGTACGCAAACAGAAATGTAAAAATGGCAGCTGAGCTTTTGAGGTGTTTAGAGGCTATTTCTAAAGTACATTTCCAAAAATGTTGAGGAAGGTCTATTGTCTACGACAGGGTGTGCCACAATGAGATTTCAAGAATAAAGTTGTAATCTAGAGAAAAAATATAACAATATAATATTACAAGTATAAAGTTGTAATATTTTGAGAAATAAGTTGTAATATTACAAGAATAAAATTGTAATTTAATGAGAGTAAAGTCATTATATTTCAAGAAAAAAGTTGTACTATGACATGAATAAAGTCGTATCATTTTGAGGAAGAAATTTTAAGAGAAAAAAGTTAAAATTTTAACTATGTCATAGTAAAAGGATAAAATTATGTGTCAAATGAGTGATGTTGATGAACTGAAGCCCCTTATCTTATCAGGTTTTCACATACAATAAATTTGCCTTATTGGTGCAAATAACAATAAGGAGAGAAAACTATAAAGATGGAAACAAACACTGCAATGAATAAGCATACATTTACAATAAGAAAAAAATAATATGGAGGCAATAATAAGTGAAAAAATAATAAATAAATAGTGTTGGGTATTTTTTTCATAAATACATGCTATTGGTCACCCAATGAGTAAGTAGTAAAGTATTAACACCCAAATACCAACTTTGACATTAAAGGTTTTCATTATTGTAAAAATTAGGGCTGCATGATATGGTAGAAAAAATTATAATGTGATTATTTTGACAGATATTGCGATATGCGTCATGATTGCTGGGAAGGATCAATTTTTCACTGAAGAAAAATGATGATGATGTTGACATTTGTTCGGGTCTGTACCAAACAGACAGTTTTCTTATATCTGTAGGCCAGTGCCTCTCTGCAGCACCACAGTAATTTATTATAATGCTGTTTGTCACATTTTCTGCTCAGCTTCTGCGATTTTGATATTTCACTTGGCCATATTGTGAGTTTGATAATATTTCAAATTATTTGTCTAGCACTAGTAAAAACTAATGGCTCTGGACATACAAGGTTTCTGCCCAACAGTGACACTAAAAGACCACGTGTACAATAAAATGCTAAATATTATCCAGGAAATGTTTCACAGTTCACAGCATAAATGTAAATACTATTTACAATGCACAGGATATAGGTATAGATTCAGGTGAATAAATACTTAACTGCAGATTAGAAATGTGTAGAGGCTGAGTCATTTTACCATTATAACTAGAAACTGAAAGTGAAGATTTCTGAACTGAACTGAAAGTGAAGAGGTCTGTTAGTCTGAAACATTGCTAAATAAAGTGATCCACTGCATGTGTGTGGAAATCTTCACTTTCAGTTTGGACACATTGACAGTTACATGATGTACAGTACAAGCCTATAACCAGATGTGTTTTGCAGCAGCAGCTGGAGTACTGCATGGACAGCTGAGACAAGAGTACAGTGTGGCATCAGAATGTGAGTAAAGCTCAGTGGGCTTTATTTAAATGATGTAGCCAGAATCTACCTGCCCAGTAGTCTGCTGTACATTACACTAATGCTCTGCAGATAAGGCAGTATCTTACCAGACCCACACACTGACTCTAACCCTGTTCGGGACTCTGGTATTTGGATGTGAGGTGAAAAACCAAAACTAACTCTTTATTAACATTTCTGATCAGGCATAAATGTTACCATTGTGTGACTTCCTGTCCACACAAATGTTACCCACCGCAGATAAAGTGCAGTCCACAGGGAAGCATCCTGAGTAGAGAGACAAACAGAGCAAAGGACATTCCATGTAATCCATCAACCTATAAGCATTCCCTGTTCTATTATGACTTTTCTTCTCGAAATATTACAACTTTGTCCCCCAAAATTACAATTATTCACAAAATATCACAATATCGTCCCGTAATATTAGTAAATAAAATAAAAAATAGAAAAAAAAATCTTTTCTCAATTTCTCAAAATCTCAGATAATCGTTATACCTGCGGCCACCGTCAGAGGCCTAACTGTCAGGATTTGACGGTCAAATCAAGTTGAATATATCTATGTCTATATATTAATAAGATCCAAAGCATTGTGATAATGCTATGTTCATGTCATACTGTATTTACAAGTTGTGGACAGGTAAGTCAACGTCACACTAACATCCAAGTTAGAATTACTACTGGAAAACAGAATTTTATGAAAGTTCTTATATATCCAACTTAATGCCAAATAATATGGAAGATCCAGAAAAAGAAAACAATTTTGGAGGTCCATCGTTCAGACTAATTGAACCCAAATTTTATGGATTTAGTGATATATTGTCAGTGTCTTTAACCCTCAAATGACCAGCTCTGGAATCAAACAACTATCTTAAGTTGTTGAGCGTAGCATCCTGTGTTCCTCTGCCCTGCCCTCTCCAGTTCAACCCAGGTCACACTTCCAGAGTAAAGCTGTCATAAGATCGGGGTTGTGGTAATCTCACAGAACCCAAATCCTCTTTTAATGAAATATTCTATATAGGGATGTCCTCCATGCAGCATTTGATGTTGGATCTGAGCTGAATCCTTTTATAACACAGGTCAGGTAACCCTGATATGACTCTAGATAATGTTTGCCAAGTCTGACATCCTGGGTGTTGTAAGGAATTTGTGCGCGCAGTCTCACAAATGCCTCGACTTTGAGTGTGAATGCCAGCTCAAAGTGAAACTGCTGTTCACTCCAACTCTCAGGGGAAAGAGATCTCAGAATGTTTTTTTATTAAGTTCTGATCAGCTTACAATTTATAAATTAGTTTATACAAAACAGTGGAGAGATCAGGAAATAGTTCCAAATAAAATTGGGATTTGCATTTGGATGTGCATCATAAAAAACAGACAAAGAAAAAAGACTTGAATAGCAGGATAATGCAATACAGGGTAACATCCAAATGATCAGGATTAAAGGACTAGTTTGTAGGATAAGTGCCATCTAGTGGTGATGTTGCAGATTGCCACTAAGTGAATACCTCTCAGCCTTCCAAGTATGTAGAAGAGGCCATGAAAAACGTAATAATTTTCAGAAACTTGACGTGCCTTTAAAAAAAAAACCTGTTTTTTTATTGTTTTTGCTCTCAAACATCCTCCCCACATCCTCTAACGCCACCCAATTAAATTTTGAAAAAGCTTGCTCATCGCACATCGGTTAATAAATTTAGTCTTTTCTTTCTTTTCTTTAATTCTCTCATGAGTGCCGATCTGTACTGAGCATGTGCAACTCTCAAGAGATGAGAAGGGTGCGAGATGGCTAACTCTTAAAAAACTAATCAGATCAGGAAAAAAAACCAGTGTAAATCTTTTTTACCACTCTCCTGATAGTGCAAGTGATTTGCTCATTTTACAACCCAGTCGTAGCATTTCACTTGCTGGGCAATCCTTATTGTTGATCCCAGTAATAGAAGGATTCCTCAGAATGTGTTTACTGATTATAATATATATTATATATATAATATTCACCATTTTGTTCAAAACAAAATCAATTTGGTCTTTACTCACTGTCCACTTACTGACTTTCCAGGGCTTTCAAAGGAATCTCATGGTCTTACTCAACAGATGACGTTTGCTCAGTTGAAAACTTCCAAAACAGCTTGTAAGTGGAGTGTGAGTTAAACATACAATATGTAATTTCTGTCACTATGGAGTCTCTCACATCAAAACAATAACAAAAGATAAAGTTTGATGACATTATGAAGTAGTGCGAGATCATGGGAGTTGTTGTCTTCACCATCATTGCTGTCATTGCAGTCAGCTTCTCCTGGTTAGGATTCCTTCAGTGTTCATGGTTCAGGAAGTTTCTACCTGGAGCCCAACTATCCACAGAGGTCTCCTCCTCTCCAAAACAACAAACAACAAAACAAACGGACGCCACTGACAGGAGACCGGTGAAACAGCGTTTCCTGAATAAAATGACAGACTTCTCTGAGTTTGAACATTGTTGCAAACATTTGGGATAATGTCAGAACACAACTCAACTACATATAGAACATAGCTCTAGAGTTTATACACATTATAATGAAGAACTGTTACATTTTATAGCTTTAAGATTTGATTAACTACTGTTCCCATGGTCAAAAATCACGCTTAAGATCAATATAATTTTCCCATCTTAGCCATTTTTTTTAAATACATATTTAACTTCTTATTTCCTTCATTAGAATCTTATTGTGCAATAAAACAATTGCTCCTGTTTATTTAATTGGGATAAAACTGTTATAACAAAATGATTACTTAGAGCAATAAAATAAATGTGGTCTTTTTCTTTGAGTTACACAGTTTATAATAAGAGTTTGGATTCAAAATACTCCCTCCTGCATGCAGCCCTAAACCCTAAATGTAACGAGTGTCAAACAGTTAATTGAAGCTTATATATTCAGTGCTTCAGCCTTTTTGTGATACGAAGTTGAGCCAGCACTTTTCAGCCTCCCTAACAGCACTCGGTGAAGCCAAAACTGTTGGCCCACAACAGGAAACCTATAGCCTGTGCTATCAGGAGTGGCTTCCTTCACACGACAAAATGCTGGAGTCATAATTTCGGGCAAGGGTTCGCCCATTTCCTGCTGCAGGAGGGAAGCACTTGCTTGTCCATTTCCCTGGGGTAGCTCGCATCCCCACAACGCTGACGACACCCATCTCTGAAGAGAAACAAGCTGCCGGTGAACTGGACGAGGCCAGAGTCTTTATTCGGATTCACACACGCACACACACCCACCCACACACAC
>NW_023339663.1:29723280-29726972 GCF_004916995.1 Morone saxatilis
ACACACACACACACACGCTAACCTGGTCTGGCTGCCAGCTGTACTAGAACTGAAGTTCTTTGTTGGTGGGAACAGTTTTAAACAGGAAAAAAAGCCACCCTGTTCGTGAATATTCATTTTTACTTCAGGTATTAATCTGGGTTTTATTTTGAATGCCCAAACTCAGCACCTGCCTGTTCGCCAGGCAGGCTACCACATTAGGTTTCCGGGTTTGTTGTAGAAACCTGAGAAAAGCAAACTGATCCTGGGTGCATTATTTATGGCTCTGGCTGATTAAATGACAGAGAACCTTAGAAGCACTTCCAAAGAAAGAGAGAATGTCATGTGACACTGCCTTTGTCTTAGATTCTTAGATTACTTCAAGTTTTTGGATGTGCAAAATCAGAATTTTCAGACCAATGGAAGCTCTTTTGAGTTTTAGCACTACATGATCTCTGACCTAAGCAGAGAAAGGTTCTTCTTTCCTGTTTTGAGAACAGAGAGTGCTGGAAATCATGTGCTCTCTTAATCCTACTCACAATCTGTGTTCTCCCATTTAAGAGTTTAACTAATTAGACAGAAACCCGTATGAACGCAGCTCATGATATAGACTGATAACTAACAGGCACATAGAAACAGAACTGTGCTGAAAAGTGTCCTTTGTTTTATTCAGCTTGTTTTACTTCAATTATGCTAGACCTACTTTATTAAACCAAAAACTTTTTACTCCTTTTTATGAAAGAGGCTATGGCCTGAAAATTGTGTCTAGAAATTTATGTCGTTCTTTCGTAGACAAAAAAGTGTTCAAAATGAATTTTATATAAATATAATGAATATTTGTAAAATAACTCCTCAGTATCTAGTAGTTATCATCATGTATTTCCTGTGTTTTAAGGAGTCTTCACACTGATATAGGCTAATATAAATAATGTGAATTCTGCAAAAAAGTTAATATTAAACTATAATAGGCTTATTAGCCTAAATTATTATCATTATTTGCCCCCCCCACCTCCGGATTTCGTTTAAAAAATTCTGGCCCTTGGACAAATTCAGGCTCCTGGTCTGGGCACTATGACATCATTAGGGAGGCTAAAATTCAGTGGTTGAACCCATGCATACTTAACATACTGCACTCCGTGGAGGCAGTCAGATGGCCCCTCCCAGCAGACTGCTTGTGAACAGTGATGGGAGGTGATCCTCTGCTGTTATTGCAGGTGATGGAACCAAACAGTTGTTCCCCAGCCTTGACATCTGCTCTGTTTTACTGAAAACACCCTCCGTTCACATCCAGCCGCAGAATGTGGAAACTTGGCTGTCTCTCAAGTCCATTTTTAATTCCAGGCCCAGCCCTTCTTTGGCTCCTGCCGCACTACAAGACTGACCTTTTACCTTAGTCACATTGAGAACCTCTTTCTCTGTTTGGTCCTGCCCGCGGGGAAGAGATGGTCGGCTGGACGCTTTCACACCCACACACTGACCTTTGAGCCGCAGCGGTTTCAGGATCTTTTTTTGGATTTGCAGGAGTTGGAGCGCTTCCTCCTGATGAACAGACAGTGTACACATTGTTAACACAAACCCACTCACAATACACACTTCATATCCTGTTCCTACTCCACCCTGCTTGCTATTGTCCCCACACACAAACACAAATATTTACACTGGGCTTTGCCTCGGGCCACCTCTGCAGTCACAGCTTTGACTTTATCAGGGGTCACCTCATCCCTCCATTCTGTGGGAAAGATGTGTGTGATGTGAGCACTGTACACATATCCTGTTTCTACCAGGAGGGGAGGCAGAGGGTTATTTGTTATCCAAACGTCCTCTTGTCTTTAGGCCAGGTGGAGGGTGGGTGATTTTACCGTCATTAGGGTGTGGAAACAAGATAGCAGCTCATGATAAAAGTCAACAGCTCTTACTGCTTTTCCTGCTCGCTTCTAAAGAACAAGAATATACATACAGCTACACAAGTGTGAGGCACAGCGGCGATGTTTAGCAGCTGGAATGTTTACCATGTTCACTATCTTTGGCTAGTGGGTTAGCATTTGCTATTTAGCTCTAAATACAAAGTCCAGCTGAGGCTGAAGAAAATATATGTTTTGCAGTTTGTGTGAACATCTAAAGTAATGTAGACTAATATTTGTGCAAATTGACAAGAAAGTAATAAGTACTTCTGTAAATTAGCGATGGACCCTTTTTTTAACCCGTTATGGCAACATATCCTGTATGACAACTTATCGAAATTAAGAAATTCTTCATTTTTTCTTATTAGTATATTTTTGTTTTAACCTTATATTTTCAAATGAACTTTGCAGAGTTATCCCTGAAATTCACACCTGGAAGCTGCTGCTGGCCCCTGAGCAGCTCCACTGGAGCGGTTGGGGTTAGGGGCCTTGCTCAAGGGCAACTCAGTGGTAGTAATGAGGGAGGGGCAAGCACTGCTTCTTCACTTTCCCCACACAGAATTATCCGGAAGGCCTGAAGAATGAACTGACGACCAGATTAGTTTAGGAATATATAAAACTGAAATAAAGAAGGTATTAAATCAAACAAACTTTATGATAGACAAAATGAGCAGTCTTCCATTGTTAATGTCAATTTCTCACCACTAACAACACAGGCCTCTTCATGCTTGTATATTACATTATGTTTCCCTATGCACAGGAGCTATGACACTACCTGAAAAGCTGCTTGAATCCAAACACGAGATGGGTTTAATGTGCAAATGTTGTCAAAATGTCAGTGTTACCCCCCAAAAAACAGTGAAAAGATGAAAATTAACTGGTGCTCATTTAATTATGTCACCTTGTCACGCCCTCTTCTTCTGCAGTGGTTTAATGGCAGTTGATTAGGGAGTTGGCACCGCCAGCTGTTTAACTCCTCGAACCAACTCTTAATAATGGCATAACTGTAATGGAAGCAAACATTCATTTACACTTTCTTCTGCCAACTGAATCAAAATTTGGTTAAAATGTATGTTACATTTGGATGGAAGCCTGGCAACTGTGAGGTATAATACAGTGATAACATTGTTTTTTTCCCTTTCATTTGAGATTTCAGTTTCTGTGAGCTGTGTCTCCCAATCCTTACCCCTCCCCACTGGACCTTGTATATAGCCAACCATTTTACCAGCATTTAAAAACAATATGAATATCAACGAGGAGGGTCCATGTGGTGAGCTTACGGGTTGTGTGTGTGTGTGTGTACAAGGTAATGTGAACCAGCAGTAACATTCAAAGAGTGTGACGTCATGCTTCCCTGCTACCCCTGAGCCCAGTTCTTTCTCCTTCATGTTACCCATACTGAATGTTCCAGGCACACTCACATACACTGTCCTGTTTCCAGTGCTGAATGTAAATAAGCACATTTACTAAAGTGCTGCATTTTGAAGTACCTATGATCAGAATATATGATGCTATATTATAGATTAAACTACCCAAAAGTATATAAAACATTTAAAATGAGCTCCATCTGAACCAGCTCCAACAAGTACTGTTTACAGTTTAAGCTGCAGTAGGTAACTTTTAATCACATTTGGTAAAACTTTCACTATATCCAGACAGTAGAACATGATACAGATAATCTGTGAAACAATCAGGTACCTCTGGCTCCTCCTAGTGGTCCTAATGGCATTTGCAAGAATCCACCGGGCCTGAATGAAAACAACCAATCAGAGCCAATCTAATTCCGATTATCTGCCTCATGCTTTACTGTCA
>NW_023339663.1:29727072-29727220 GCF_004916995.1 Morone saxatilis
TAATGGTGCAGTAATATAATGATACCGGCAGCGCCCATTCTGACAAACTTTTGACACTGAAAGAAAATAGCTGGCTGCGATTAACACAGGCATGCACTGACTGTGAATTTAACACCATATCATGTATAAATGGTAAATGGACCTGTAC
>NW_023339663.1:29727326-29731085 GCF_004916995.1 Morone saxatilis
GTTCAGTATCTTGCTCAAGGATTCTTCGACATGTGGCGGGAGGAGCTGGAGATCAAACCACAACCTTAAAATTAGGAGACGACCTGATCTGCCTCTGCACCACAGCCGGTGCATTAATTTGACAGTACAGGTTCTGCCCTGTAAGGTTTGAGTCCAAGGAATACACTAATAAGCTAGCTCTTTCTGTAATTAAACCAATAGTGCAAAGAGAGAGTAAAGCTCTAATTTTGACAGCAGAGGGGGCTCAAGGCACAGGGTGAGAATTACATAGAATCACCAATTGTGACCAATCTGACGGGGATGTGTATTGATCATGCTGTAACAACTACAAAATGAAACTGGCATGGAACCAGTACTGATTTTCCTTCATAGCCATCATATCAGTATGGACTTAAACAGGTGAAAATTGCATTCATAATAGTCTTAAAAAGTTCTAATTAACCTTTTAAATGCTGCAGAAACCCTGTAAAAAAAAAAGAATCAGTTTCTGTGCCGAGTGTGTTATTATTTAAATATAGGGCCAACTCTGCCCAGCCCTTCAGTGTCTGCGCCTCAGCCCAGAGATGGAAGTGAAACACTGCTAGTCAGGGCCAGAGAGAGGGTTTCCTGCTCTCAGGCTGTTTACTGAGGATGTTTTTTACCCTATTTTCCCTCTGAGGTGTGGTCTGTTTCCTTCACACAGTCCTGTACAGAAGCAGAGCCTGTCTACTGTGTGCTATTAGATCACTTTGGTTGACTTCATTTCCCCACTGAAAGCTGCAGCACAGAAAGAAACGAGAGACTTACATCATAATAGATAGCCAGTATCTTCTAAAGTTAGCCACTGAAGATTACATGTCCAATGTCCATTATTATTTTTAAGAATAAACGGCAGGAGATGACGCCCCCTTAAACCTGACTAACCATTTGGGTTAGGGGTAAAAAAAAACGTGATTTGGGGTAAATCATAAGAGTAAACAAATCTTGCCTCATGTTTCAAGTCACTGCAGACTTTTCCATTCCTGTATTAAACCAAGACTGAAATCTTTTCCAAACCTTAACCCAGTGCTGTGAGTGGCTAAACATTGTCATAAAAAAGTAAAATACATTCATTAGCATTTTCAGAGCTGTAGACACAGCTGTGTTGTTTTGTACATTGTGTTGTCAGTGCCTAAACAAAAGTAAGTAGGTAACTTGTATAAGTAACTTTTTGTCATGTCACAGCCAAATAATTATGATAACATTATCAGCAACATTGAGGTCTCAGTAATAAAAGATGAATTTACTGAGAGGAAAAATACTTTACTGTGGTGATATTGTTCAGGTGGGAAGCCAGTAAAGGTTCATGTCATAGTCACTGCAGTAGTGACTCCTAATGGTTGGCTGAGGTGCCTGCATGGATGTGGGTGGAACCTGAACCTGCTGTGTGTCACACTCCAAGAGTGGCCGACTGGAGGACAGGTTGCATTCTCTGCAGCCCTCAGAATCCCCAATTGTGTGCCCGTTGGTTCAGGGGGTCCTCCACAACTCATTAAGTCCGAAAATATTACATTATATCTACTTTACCAGATATGCATTAACCTTCATGGATGTGTCACAGAGGTCTATACTGTACATGAAACCTTACCATCCTTACTGCCTCCTGTTGCCTATAGTCCTTTATAGGAATTCATTGTTGTGTCATTGTCTTTTAACAGGCAGTTTTTCCTTGCCAGCCGTTCGCCAAGTGCTGCTCATGGTGGTAATTGTTGGGTCTTCTGTAAATTGTTATATTAATGAGGAATTCGTCTAAGACCTGTCTAAATTTGCCAAAAGTGTCCCGGAATAACTTCTGTGTAAATTCGGACGCTTGTTACAATAAAATTGAATTAAATTGAATTGTTGTAGCCCCAAACCTACAGTGACACAGGTGAGCCACTAGAGGGAGGCACAACAAAACGCACAGCTCCTCACACACAGGATATCAGAATCAAAATCAGAATCAGAACACAATCTGCTACCATCCACCTCTTACAAGCGTTACCAATGATCAAGTTTACATGCCTTGTGTTGCTTTATCTGGGTTATTAAAAAAACGACAAGTATTATAAAAGAGTATAGTTATGTTGCCGGCAATAATGTTTGTTGCGCTGGAAGCTAGTCTTGGAGCCACATAACTTCGCTGTGGAAAAGCAGTCTCACAGTTAGAGCAGGTTGCCAAGGAGTCCAAAATTCAAGTCCATGGACTGGTGAGGTCATGCAAGCCAGGCTGTGAGAGCAAAAACAATAACCAGGCCTGATAATAAGCCCAACCTGTGACAGGAAGACTCACAATGACGAAAAAGACTTAGTATGTGTCTGGATTTGTTTTCCTTCTCTCGCCTAGGGCCACAACTGTAAATATGGTGTTAGAAGCAGGAATGGAAAAATGGTATTTGTTAGTTGTGTTTCAGGCAAGAACGTGGGTGTGACAGTTTCAGTGTTTCTGTGCGGCACCTGCTTTTCCGATCACCAGTTATTTCCTGGTTTTCAAGTTGAAGAGATGGCCTACTTATCATGTGTCTGTGTTTAACTTCAGCTTCCTGTCTTTTTTCTGTTGGGTGCCCTTCCAGTTTTTGATTGGTCTAGGTTCGTTGCCCTGATTAGTTCACCGTGTGTCTAGTTATGGCTCCCACTTCACCAGTGTTACTTAGTGGTGTATGTTTCATTTTTGGTTCAAGTTGTCTGTTCTTCGTTGCTTGGCTTTGTTCTTTGTGTTGGCCTTTTTGCTTTTGAGGCTTCCTGTCACCGCCAAACACCCTGAACAGTGTCTACATTTTTTGCCTGTGCGGTATCTGCGCTTACCTGGTACTGCCCAGTAAAGCTACTTTCATCCAATAAAACCCTTGAAGTTATTTTCTGCTGAGCTGGTCTGCCTGCCAATCCTGTGTTTTTCCTAAGCTGTGTGACAGTGTTGCATGGGTCATGGGAGAAAATTTGGGGTCAAAGCTAGGGATTGTGTGATCCAGGTTCCAACTTGTAGCCTGGACCAAGCCAGAAGTCATGACAAGAATTTTTGAGTTCTCCAGAAACAATTGCTCAGAGCCTTTGGTTTTAGCAGTTGGTATCTGATTGTTTTGGTGCGTTGGAGGCTGGGAAGATGGGGTACTCACTGAAAAATGAATCACAGAGGGTAGCCGAACGCGTATCCTGCTTTGATGGGCCTTTTAATTTTGGGGGACCATCCGTTTGAGTTAAAATGAACATTCAGGTTTCCCCATCTTGCACTAGCCTTGCTAAATGCTTGTGACTTTCATTTATTGGTCGAGCAAGCCTAATTTAATTTTAATTGCACATAGTTTAACCATTAAACCTCTAAAACACTTAATGTTAACCTGCACGTTTGATTTCTATTTGTTTCGTAGTTTATTTTGGTCTCCCTCAGGCACATTTAATTCCTCTTGCAAAAGTTTTAATCCATCCAATTTAATGGTATGTGCTTATGTGCTATTGGATTAATTTTAAATTTAGGGTGTTATGTGTATGTGGGTCTGTACTGGGATTATTTGGAAGTTTCCCTTGGGATGAAATTAAAGTATGTATTATTATTATTAGTCGGTTATCTATGCGTATGTTCGTTAGTTGCGTGAGTCTGATCTGTATCTATGGCTATCTGATCTATCTATCGTATTAGATCTAGTCGTATCTTTTTTGATGCTATGGTGCTATCTTATCTACTATCTATCATCTATCTATCATCATGGCTTGTATGGGAAGAAGACTGTAAACTAGAGATTTGAGGACCATAAACTTCATTAGAAA
>NW_023339663.1:29731110-29740315 GCF_004916995.1 Morone saxatilis
ACTGAGATAATAAATCAAGTCAGAAGAAGGACCATTTCTACATAAGACTCAAATCTATCAGACCTCTTATTTTGCATCCCATGGAGCTCACTCCTGCTGGCCATTAGAAATAATAAAGGTTTGAGGTACTGGAAGCTCATTCGACTAATTATATACTGTCAATTTTTAAACTTAAAATATAAAGCTGCAGCAGTCACAGAGGACGAGCTAATTCAGTCAATGTAGAAAGATTTAAGCAGTGGGAGTCTGGTGCAATCGAAGCATCAACATCACATACAGCTGGAGAACTGCTCAGACCTTCTGAGCCAGTCGGGCTCCAACTGTGAGGGGGTTGGGAGGGACTGATAGTGAGATAATGATGTCAGACCAAAGGCCTTATGGGTTTCAGTTAAAGAGCATCTGCACATTGTTTACTAAGTGTTCATGGTAAATGTGAGAGGCCATCTACGCTAGCATGTATAATGCATTTGAGGGTCATCCTGCAGTGCTCTCTGGAGTGTGAAGCATTGAAGTGTGCAGACCATCATTCACTCCAGCCCATTAATGGGACCAGTACAACATAGCTAACACCATTTTCTCCTTTCACAACGTGTCAATTGTGTGTACATTAGAACAGGAATTAAGCTCAGTTGATCAGTTGCTGTTTTGTCCAATGAGCCAAGTATTCTAGTCATTTCAGACTTTGCATGTCAGTGTGTGTGTGTGTGTGTGTGTGTGTGTGTGTGTGTCCAGAGTATCCATATGTTTCTCACCAGCAGTCTGATTAAGCCGCAGTCATGAGGACTGAGCAAAACTTTGCCTTTTTTTCAAAGCTGGGAAAGAAAAGCCCTTTTATCTCCGCTGGCCTACACAATTGCCTCAGCAGTTTCTCAGAACACTCACACACGGATGCAGTCAGACTGTCCTAACTGAATTTTCTAATTGCCCTCCAGAGCGTCCCTCTCCATTAGGCTTTGGGCCGGCTGGGAGGAGTGTGTTGGTTCCTGAGCTCCCAGTGCACACGCATACACACACGCTGACAACCATGCCTGAGAGATACTCCCACCAGAGAAGGAAAGCCAGCACAGCGGCTGCTAGGAGGATGGAGAGGAGACGCCGGGACCAAGGGAAAAGCTACAGCAACAACAACCCGACCAGCAGCCACAACCACCGCTCCAAGAAGCTGGCCATGCTCTCCAGGTACTAGCTCCACTTAAAAGCTTACAATGGCTGTACAGCAAGTTCAAGACAAGTTTGGTTACTCGACTTGTCATTGGCAGAAATAGCGTATAACCTTATCTGCAGGCTAGAATTTCATAGTCTAGAATATGCTGCATATTGATTGAATTATTAAAGTATTATGATGACTAGACATAATAGTTTGAGTACTTTTTAAATTTCATTTTCAGTTTTGATATACAGCATGTACTTGCACATTGCTTTTATGTATGCATTACTCCAGAATTATACAGTCTTGCAGGGTTGCTATTTATGTAATTTAAAGGTCCAGTGTATAACATCTAGGAGAAAATGCAATATAATATTCAAAGGTATGTTTTCATTGGTGTATAATTAGGCCTGCGACAATAACTACCATATCATTATACAATATGTAATTATCGCCTGTCACAATATCGACTTCTTGTTTAAGAAGAACAACGCCAGAATAAATATACAGCACGGTTGTCCCTTTTACTACTAAATTGCCTGTTAAGAAATGAATGACTATTACCAAACAACCCTTGTGCCAAATAAGTGATTTTTCTGTTAACAGAGACCAAAAGTCAATTTTACTTGTTGTTTTGGTTGTGTGGTTTCATTTATGTTTTATTTAACAATTTAATATTTTTTTCCAAATTCCAATGTCTGAATATCTTAAAATTAAAAAATTAAAAGTTCATTGCTCTTTGAAAGGGTGTACTTGAATTATTATGCTTATCATTATATTAGTGGCATAAAATAGTCTTAAAAGGTAGCTCCTGGTAAAGCTAGGTATGTACCCCTAAACACCTACCTCAAGACCCACCCTGGCTAGTGTTCAGTGTTTTCAATGGTATGGTTTGTTAGGTTTAGGGCATGAAAATGTCAGTCAGATCCAAACACATAGCTAGCTTAGAACTGAAAAAATAACGCTCAAAATGTTCAAATGAATAAATACAACAAAAGAATTAGGATTAGGGTTATGTTGTGGTTAGGGTTATGCTGATTTTTTTTTTGTCCAATTCAGGCACAGCTCTCTTACTTTCACTGACTCTTTATCCAGGTCCTTAATCCTCTGTCACTCTAAGACTAATGATGACTATCCAGAAGAGAGGCATGCTGGGGAAGTGTCAGACGGCTGCAGGACATGGGGTCCAGGCTGTAAGACTGATGTGGCTGCTGCGGATGAGACACGGTACAGAGATACCGACAACAGACACTGGAGAACAAGCCAGCAGTCAGGTCTGGAGAAAAGAGAAGGCACTGAGGCAGATAACCAGGTGCATCACACCGCCACACTCAGGGAGAGTAAAAGGAGCATAAGGAGGTCCTTCAGCATCAAGGTACGACTGCCAGAGTTTGCATGAGAGTGAGCATTTGCATATAAACATACTCATACTTAATATACTACAAACATTTTTGTTGCCTCAGTTGATGCCACATTCTAGTAGCATGGCTCTAGGGATGGCAATGGGAGGCGATTGGTCGGTCCACCACTTTGGTCCAGACTGAAACAGACTCAAAAACTATGGAATGTGTTAACATTCATGGTCACCAGCCTAGTTTGACAGTTTTGTGAGCCTGTGTGTTGCCCTGGACAGACCTGCAAACTGGATGAAATTGGATAGAGCTACAACCAATCAGAGCAGTGTTTCAAATTTGTGACTTTTCAAATCTGGACCAGTGACACTCCCCTGTCAATCATCTTATAAAACCTACCCCATATTAAATATGGGATTGGTGGAATTCAGTTTGAATGGAAGGATGGCCAGCAAATGAAAACATTGTGACCTCGGCAGATTCATCTGCTTCCGAGGATACAAAAATCCCATAGTCTCGCTTTGAATGTAAAGGAAAAAGTCACAAACTTTATTAATTAATTACTAGGACGGCTGTGGCTCAGAGGCAGAGCGGGTCGTCCCCTAATCGGAAGGTTGTTGGTTCGATCCCCAGCTCCTGTCGCTGCATATCGAAGTATCCTTGAGCAAGATACTGAACCCCAAATTGCTCCTGATGCTGTGCATCGGTGGGTGAATGTGTAAGAAAGAGCTAGTTTCTGTTTGATGGACTTTACCATCACTGAGTGAACATAGATGTGTGAAAGGGTGAATGTGGCATGTAGTGTAAAAGCGCTTTGAGTGGTCGGAAAACTAGAAAGGCATTCACTTTCAGTGTGTGTCGGTTAACTGACTCTGAGGCTGATATGAGGATGAATTGTTGACAGCCATGTGCTGAAACGTGCTCAACACACATAGCTCCTGCAGCAGTACAGGTTGATTACTTCCTGTCAAATGGCCAACTGAAGCATCCACTACGGTCAGATTTATAACTTAACCATCAATAAACTGTTTTTGTTATTGACAAAATAATATATAGAAATTAGTGTATATTATTTGTATATACTAAGCCTCACCATAACGTACTACCACTGTGCTCTATAGACTGTGGGGAATGCTGTCTAAATGTAATGATAATCACATGCCCTGTGTGGGTGTGTTAGTAGACAGAGCTGTGGCTGGCCTGAATGTCAAACATTCAGACAAAGACAGGGTTTGTTGTGCTGTTTCTGTTTCTACAGCTCGGCCTCATTCCATTAGTCAAATACGGTTAGACTGCTCACTCATCACTCACCTTCCATAAAGAGTGATAGATACTATATAGTTAACAACCTGACTGTGGTTGTGCTCACAGGTTAGACTCTCACTGCATCATGGTTTTCTGGTCAATTGTAAACAGGGAGCTCTGGACAAATGAGCAACTCTAGTTATTCTTCCAGTAAATTGTAAGTTTTCAACAAATTTGAAACACTTTTATACAGAACCATCAAAAAGGAACACAATGAAATAAGACAGAACTTAAGTTTAACTTTCAGTTTTCAACAGTGCTTTTAAGTCTGCGCACTGAGATGAAAACACACCTGTGTGGAAACTGTGTGCCAGCAGAGAAAGCGAAGGACGGTTCAGCTTTCAGTTCACACACAAGGTTGCTTTAGTAGCCCTGTTGATGCTGGAAATGCCTGGCATGGTCATAATTTAAGTTAATGTAGCCTAATATTATATGATGATTGCTCTGTAATAATGTGTAGCAGCATATGTTATTGGTAGTCTCTGTTATAAGTTAAATTAGCATGGTTCTAGGGTTAGATCTAGACAAAATGAACAAATTAAGGGATTTGAACTCCAAAACATGATTGTGCCACGTCAGTAAAGCACTGAATAGAAATATTTAAAGGTGGCATTAAAAATCAATACACTCTTTACTTTCCAAATATTCAGGCATTTTTCCAAATACATGTCTATTTTCATTGAACTTAACCCTGTCAGTGAGTCTAAAATGTGATCATTAAATTAATTTCTCTTTTTATTTTTTTTAAATGAATCTATTAATCATAATATGTTAAATATGACACCAAAGTGGGGTGGCCAGGCATTTTTAGGGGTGGTACCTGCCGCACTTGGAAGGGGAGGCTGAAGTCAAGTGACAATCTTTGTGGCTGTAAATGAGGCCTACAGTAGTAAGTAACAAAAACTGCAGTTCCCAACTTCACAGCAGAAATAAATTGAAGAGCCTTGCTCTT
This sequence comes from Morone saxatilis, assembly GCF_004916995.1. Lineage (NCBI taxonomy): Eukaryota > Metazoa > Chordata > Actinopteri > Moronidae > Morone > Morone saxatilis. The sequence goes on from NW_023339663.1 coordinate 29,735,867, forward strand.
ATTTGAAAGCACAGTCTAGTCTGAGTGTACAGCCACATTAGCAAATCTATGACAACAGTTCTCACAATGACATAGTTAACATCATTTAACGTCATTTTTCTATCATAGTCACCATCTTAGCTTAGCATGTTAGCATGCTAACATTTGCTAATTAGCATAAAACACAACTGAGGCTGATGTGAAATTTGACCTGATTCTTTTAAAGTTCATCTTAAGGGAAAAGTGAATGTTTGAACTAAACAGTTGTTGAGATATTTCAGTCTGGACCAAAGTGATGGACCGATCAACACTGCTGTCCCTACAGCCACACTGCCTGATCCAATAAAATAATAAGTAAAATAAAAAAAAGTATCCAATAACACATAACAAGAAATGTGCTGCAACAGAGACTGCATGCTAATCATAGTGTAGACTGGCTGTCCATGGACTCAAGCCTGGGCTGCTAAACAACCCTGATCGAAGCTGATCTCAACAGTAATTTAATGGGGCCGTGTTTTTCCTCTGGGGCTAATTCTTGCGTTCATGTTGAACATCAATCACTCTTAATCACCTACCAGCCAGAAACAATATCACAGCGTATCCTTTTGGCTTTTATGCTGAGACTAAATCCTTAACAGTCAAACAGAGGTTTGTGAATAAAGTTTTTGTGGGTAAAGCAATGTTGTCACTACGAGAGTAATTTCAAGAACACATTAAAAATAATATTCATGGTAATCAATTATTGGATTTCTTTACCTCAGTAATGAGCCATTTTGTCCGTATTATATAATTTAATCTTGTGTTTAATCAACTGGTCACATAAGAAAAATTCCAACATACATGACTTTGCCTCATAACACTATGGCCTAGTTCAGCCCCTATAAAACCTTACTGCTGTTTTCTTTCACGTCAGCTGTCACCGCGCTCAGCCAGATGGTTGATATCCTCATAAAGCTTGCTTTCTACCACCCAGTATAAAGGTCCCCTTATACTTGTTCACTGTGTGTATGTACATGTGTGTGTGTGTGTGTCGTTATAGGAGAGTAGTATCTGGAGGATGTGTGTGGCCACAGGGACCACTGAGGAGGTGTGTGGACCACAAATGGCTGATAACAGCGTCCAGACAGAGGACAAAGACACTAATGGGGAGCCAGGAAGGAATAGAAGGAACCTACACAGGTAATAAAAGAGCACCACAGCTATAAGGGCCTGAAAAATGATGAAAGCTATAAAATAAAAATATGTATAAAATACACTCTTCACTCTTAATCTGTAGGATATCTGTAGTTATGTCAGGACATTATGCAAGTTACCTGTACTTAAGTTACATCAGGTGTGTAGATACGAGAATACTGGATCTGTAGTGTGTATTATAATGTAAACTAAATAACAATATATAATAGTAATAAGAAGAAGTTTATAGTGTGATGAAATACACCTACAACTATCATCAACTATCACCACACAACATGTGGAAACATCCTTAAGTACATAAAACACAAGTTGCAAATACTAAAACACTTTAGCTGGTGGCCAACAGGAGGCATGCCAGTGGCAGAATGTACCTTGGAAGTTCACTTCAGCCTTACTTCCTTTATTAAGTCACATGGCCCTCAGTACTTATAGTATATTATAGTATAGTATAGTACAGTACAGTACATTATAGTAGAGTCAAGAAAAGTATAGTATAATATACAGTAGTATATTCTTATTTATATTAGTGTTTTATAATATAATAGAGTAGAATAGCATAGTATAGTAAAGTATAGCATAGCATAGCATAGCATAGCATAGCATAGCACATCATATAGGAGAGTATAGTAGGCTATAGCATAATACTACTATAATATCAGTGGTCAGAATGTTCTGCAGCCCCATACCAACAAACTGTGATGCACTGTGTGTTCTGACACCTTTCTATCAGAACCAGCATTAACTGTTTCAAGTTTGACTACAGTGGCAGCCTTCGCTTCCCACGTGCATCCGACCTTCTTGGAGCACTTTGATAGTACTGACCTCTGCAGACCAGGAAACCCCACAAACTGCAGTTCTGGAGCTGTCGAGCCAGTCGTCTAGCCATCACAATTTGGCCTTGTCAAAGTCGCTCAAAATCCTCACGCTGCCCATTTTCCTGCTTCTAACACACAACTTGAGGACACAGTTTACTTGCTGCCTGAATATATCCACCCACTGACAGAGCCATGTAACCAGATAATGAGTGTTATTCACTTCACCTGTCACGCGCCGATGTGATGTGGTCATGTTATATGCCAGCAATCATGAGTAGACAACAGTAGAGTAAATTTCACTAGATGAAACTGCTATAAAGTAGGTGGATTATGACTATGAGTGACACTAATCAAAATGTCCAACTCCCTGTTGGTTTAGCACTAAGTAGACTGATAATGTCTACCAATTTCATACATCAGTCAAATGTGCTCTGGGCTGCTCTAGGGTGGCTGTTGAGACATTTTGCACATATAACCCATATGAAACGTAATATTTGCCACCACTGAATGCATTTATAAAAATGGATCTTTTCTGAGGAAAAAAATATAATCCTCACATACAATAGGGTCTCGCAGTGGTCGCTCTCTGGCCTAAAATCCAAAGCCTCTGGATATTAAAGTAAACACATAAAATTGACTTGAGTTTTGGATGAAGAGAGACTTTGAACCCCTCTGGAATAATGTTTATTGAATGGTGGTTGTTTTGTGCTTGAAGATTTTTGGACATTACTGGTTTCGGCTATGTGTTTTTTCTCCAGAGGCTGCAGACTTCCTGAGCCCAGACAAGTGGCACCCTTTAACGACAGTTTCTAAACGGCAGCACTTGATGGCGGGGAGGGATTGAGGAGCAGTCACTTAAAGCCTACGTATAATGGCAGCTACACATGTAATGAGACTCTATAATGTGACATGTTCCGCTTTTCGAAAGCTTAAAGAATTAGTCCAATAAGCTACATACTTGTATGCATCTCTGTATTCTATAGTTGTATTGATACATTATATAAATAACAATGTTTACAATTGTTAAAGGAATTTGAACTTCACTACATCATATGCAGCCTCTTCAACCTCATAACTTCCCCTTCCTCTCTGAAAGAGAAGAAATAGTCCCAAGCAGTTGAAAGTGATTCTACATAGCAACAGCTTATTTGATGATTTTAGTCAGGATTTAGATTCCACAGACATAAAGCACTGGTAAAGAATAACGACCTTTAATTGCTTTTGACAATGGTTTGTCTCTGTACTTGTATTATATATTCTTATGCCACATTTGACACCATTGACCATACTATTCTATTAGATTAGTTAGCATCAAATTGGCATTAAAGAACCGCATTAAGCTGGTTTAAGTCATATTTATCAGATCTTCTCGTTTGTACCGTTAAACGATGAATCCTCCAATACTAAGTAGTCATGGAGTTTCACAGGTACTGTGCTTGGACAATTCTATTCACTTTATATATGCTTCTCTTTGCAAATTATTAAGAATCACTAACTAACTAACTTTCACTGTTATGCAGAATGATACCCAGTAATATCTGTCGATCAAGCCCGATGAAATTAACAGTTAAGTTACAAACATGTCTTAGGACATAAAAACCTGGATGAGCTGCAATTTGATGCTAAACTCAGAAAAAAATGAATTCTGTAACTTGCCTCCAGCACACTGTCAGGAATCTTGGTTATCTCGATCAGGATATGTCTTTAATTCCCACATAAAGCAAACCTCCAGGACTGTCTTTTTCATTTATGTACATTACAAAAATTAGAACAATCCTGTCACAGTTCTCGCAGGTTCTCATGGATCCTGTGGTGTCTCTTGCATGGTCCTGCTTGACTCCATTGACTCCCATTGCTAATATTACTAAATATTATTGTTATTATTATTATTCTATTATTATTAATACAGTTATATTATTACTATAATCATTGCTTTTTGTCCCATCGTTGTTGTCAGTCGTCCATCATCTTCTTCATGTCCATCATCATTATCACCATCAGTCACTACTATTAGGTAGTTGTTGATACTGTTGTTGCTGCGCACCTTTGCTCTGCCTCTGCCTTCCGTCTTTCCCTTTGTCTCTGTCCTTCTGTCTTTACCTCTGTTTCCTCTGTCTTACCCTATTATCTCTCTTTCCTTCCTCAACCCAACTGGTGAGGCAGACGACACCACCTAGAGCCGAAGGCTGTTCGAGTTCTCCCTTAAAAGGAATTTTTCTTGCCACGTCGCCAAGTGCTTGCTCATGGTGGGAACTGTTGGGTCTTTTTTTTATAATAGTACGTCTAACCTGACTCTATTTTGAAAAGTGTCCTGAGATAACTTCTGTTATATTTGCGCTATACTAAAATGAATTGAATTGAATATTCTGCATTTACTAAATTTCAGCACATGATGTCAATACCTTCATTTGCTGGCTCTGTGTAATTATGAGCATCCAAATGATAAAAGGCAAGGCTTTTA
>NW_023339663.1:29740340-29743622 GCF_004916995.1 Morone saxatilis
TCTGGAAATAAAAGTTGATTGATTATACTTCCCTAAACAAGATTTTACTATACTGGTACTACAATGTTTATAATGCATTATGTATTAGCACTCACCTTGTCTTGCCCACTAGCTGCTCAGTGCAGTTAAATGGCCTGATAAGCGTTTAGAACCACAATAGTAATCTGTTAGAGTGATTAGTGTGATGTATTGCTTTGTATTGTACTAGCAGGAATAGTGCAGAGGGCCATTTGAATTAATAAAGGAAGTAAGGCTCAAGTGAACTTCCAAGGTACATTCTGCCATTGGCGTGCCTAATGTTGGCCACCAGCTAAAGTGTTTTAGTATTTGCAACTTTTGTTTTATGTACTTTAGGATGTTTCCACATGTGAAGACACTCTCCATTCGCACAGTCTGACTACAAGCCCACAGCACCCAGCTCTCATTTCCCCATCTGATCCTCTATCATTGCCTGGATACACAGACGAAGAACTTCTGGCCAACAACAACCACCTCAAGGTGAACTATTATATATACTATTGTACATAATATTGTAATTATATGTACAACTTTTTTTTTTTGGAAAGTCTTTCTTTCCCTTTTGACATAAATGTGTGTCCATATATGTATGTGTGTGTGTGTAGTTACCCATCCCAGAGGTGAATGAGGAGCGATGCTGGGAAACAGAGAAGACCAAGCAGAGCCCACCAGGACAGGTGGCCAACAATAGGACACGCTCCAATTCAACCAGTATGTATCATACAGTTATCACTCAGTAGTAACATTACCTGTCAGCTACCATCCACCAGGAGGAGTGAGAACCATTCATTCTAATGACTCTGCATGCAAACCGGTCAGATTTGGGCAGAAAGCGGTACGAACAGGAGGAGGACAGCTAAAGCTTTTAGAGTGTGTAGTAATGACACACGATGAATGGAGAGAGAGAGAGGGTGATGAGAAAATTGTTTCTAATATGTTTATTGTCTTCAGGGAGGTGTGAGGCCAGGGAGTAATATCCTTTTAGCACCGGGAAGCCACACCGCTTATGGGAAATGTGGTCCTAATTGTGAAAAGTGCTGCGCTCACAGTTCCACCGATGTGAGATATAACTGAATAGACTGTATAGATGGAACTAGTGTAATGATACACAGTACAACAGCTAGTTGACTAATACATATACACGCAGCAATATTTTAATCTAATCCAATACTTCACTTTTAATGGACACGCAACTGGAATCTGTTGAATTTGTTTTCAGTACAACCTGGACAAAAACACGGAGCACACAGTGCCACATAGCAAAATTGATCTAGCCCAGTTTCCACACTGGTTCCAGTTTCAACTAAACCTTAACCAAGCCACTTCATTAATACACACATTTGACATATTTGGCAGTCAGTCAGTCCATCTCTCTTCCTCTTCTCATTCCTCCACTCCCCTCCTCTGTTCATTCTTCTAAATGAATAAATGTACTTGCCAAACAACAAACAAGAGTGCTGAAACTAGTCTGGTCCGACACAGAAGAGGGGCAGCTATATTGCTGTATTGCTATATTTGAGCTGAGTGTATGGGCCAGACTAATTCATCATCATTCCTAGGTGTACAATGAAGAGCTGTAAATCACAATGCAAGATGCTAGAATTAAGTGTCTAATACGAGTCCTTACTGCAGCAGGAAAAAGACTTTCTTGAAATTGATATTTTGGTGGACAAGGACCTGTAGTGCCTCCCAGGGGGCAGAGGCAGATAGTGAATAGTCAGTATATATAGGTCAGATATGATTGTACGTGCCCTTTTGATTCTGCAGAGATTAGCACAGTGATAACACTGAAGGCAGAGCCTGTGATTTTGGAGGATCTGTTGACAATATGATACAGTTTTTTGTAGTGTTTGAGCTGCTGTACCAGACAACTTTTAGTATTAAAAATATGTTATATTAATATCATAAACAATATACCAGTATGACAACTCCTTGAGTAAAAATATACAAAAATGTACCACAGAACTGAGTCAAAACTCAACTAATGTAGACTCAACATAAGTTTAACATTTTAAGTAAAGTAACTATATTACGGCTGCAGTATTACACATTACAGACAGCAAGAGGGTTTAAAGTTTTAAGGCTACATACCAAAGTGTATAACAGCTACATAAGTTGTAAAACGTAAAGTGTGTGCCTTTCTAGGGAAAAACATTAAATGTCATATAAAAGCAGATACTGCAGTCTGTGTTTGGATAATAGACCTTTTTCACAACAGCCATTTTGACATGAAATAGGATAAACAATATGTATCAATTAGTATCAATGTTATCACTGATACTAGTTACAAAAATATCTGATACTGATTTTAACTAATTTTGACCAAATAAGTTGTTCCTGCACCTTTGCTTTGTAGGGTAGTATAGCTGTTTTTGCTGCCATATCTGTTTTGTAGGTCACTGTATCCACAAACTTGATTTCAATTCAACCTGATGTTCACTTTCTGATGATACTGTGTGTGTAACCAGGTGTTCATCCTTACTGGATTGGGGATCTGGACAGCATCATAATGAAGACTCCAGAGCTGTACACAGGTCATCCTCACGGGAATAGTGGTTTATATGGAAACAGGAAGTCTCTGTCCCAGCAGCTGGAGTTTCCTCACACCACCTCACAAGTATTTGATTTATCTGATGACATAAACATAATACATTACAGATCACAATGTACATCACTAGAGCACAATACATTAACATGATCAGGCCCTTGAGGTGGGTCCTGCTTTATTTTTCTACTCTCTAGGTCTTTAAGAGTGAAAATCTAGTTGTAAGAGATACTTTGATTTTAGTTTTATTGATCGCTTGTTAAATACATTTGTATTTAATCTAATTACCACACTGCAAACAGTGAAGACATATTGCTGCTAGTAGTTTGATCATATCAACAACAAAATGTGACTGGTAGTGAAGGAAATAATTAAATTGTGACATTATTCCCTTCCTTTGTGTGTGTGTGTGTGTGTGTGTGTGTTCTGTGTCTGCTTCTCTCCAGCCTGTGCACCGTCCCTCCCGTTCCCTCAGCTCTGCCCAGCTGGTACACTCGAGCAGCAACGTGCAAGCCTTCATAATCTGTAACATTGTGCTGATGAAGGGCCAGGGCAAGGTAGGAACCACACACCAAAAACAACAAAATGATCAGAGTTCTTTCTAGTATCAGCAAAACTTGCTCTTCACTCACCACTATACTGTAACACAATAGCACAATATATAAACTATTAACTGTTGCCATACTATCTCTGCATTAAAGCTTGTTTTCTGAAAGGTT
>NW_023339663.1:29743722-29743859 GCF_004916995.1 Morone saxatilis
GTGAAATAATCAGGTTCCTCTGGCAAAACAACCAATCAGGGTCAAGACAGAGTAGTAATTGTTAAGTCTTATTCTTCAACAATTAAGCAAGCCACCAACCCAAAGAATCAATATTTGACAACCTGAGAATGGAATGG
>NW_023339663.1:29743918-29756892 GCF_004916995.1 Morone saxatilis
CATTAGGAGCACTAGGAGGAGACAGATGCAAAACATTGGTTAGTCAGAAGAAGTGATATGTGGGCTCTGAACTGCTGTAACGACAAACACCAAAAAATTTAAAGACAGAGAATTCTATATTGAGGATCCTATATATATATATATAATATACTAAACTGAGATTGGGAAGTACATGGATGACGGTGTCTAAGGTCCTCTTGCTAGCTTTTTCGACTGCATCTCACTGTCTTCATCAGCAAGTCGAGTTTGCTCAGTGTCAGTCTGAACAACTTAAATATCTAATTAATGGTTTAGGGACAGATACAGTGAACATAGACGTTTAAAGCAGATGTTGATATGCAACACCCGTCCGTGGCAGGGAAGAAAATAAGAGGTTAAGACAGTAAGGTATAAAAAGAGTAAACAAGATACAAAAGATACATAAAGCGCAGAATTAAATACATTACATTTAAAACTATACAAGTACAGGTTTGTTGGTAAATTAACCAAGATTTGATATCTCTCTTAAATGTGGTGAAGTTAACAGCAAATGTCAAGTGATCAGTTAGTGAATTCCAGGACTGAGCAAAATATGTTTTACAGAATGGAACTTTGCAATTGCCATTTGAAGTGGCTGTGGTGGATCTGCTGCAGTTCTGCAGTTTCATTATGTATTTGAAAAGAGGCTGAGGGGCCATTTAAGCACTTAACGACAAGTGTTGATAATGAAAATTAATTAATTAATTAATATTGTTGTTTAAAGACATTAATCAGTGTCTAATATTATTAATAATATTGTGCTGCTTTCCCCAGGGTCTGGGCTTTAGTATAGTGGGAGGGAAGGATAGCATGTATGGACCAATGGGGATCTACGTCAAGACCATTTTCCCTGGAGGGGCAGCAGCTGCTGATGGACGGCTGCAGGAAGGTAAGAGATAACATGCTGTATATAAGTCTGTCATTCTGGAGAAACATAACTGTTAAGTCTCAATCCCAGGTTGTCAAATACCGACGCTTTGGCTTATGGTAAATGGGAAACAAACAGTGTGGCTGGTATTTGACGACTTGGGAATGAGTCTCAACAATCATTTTCCTCCTGAATGACCCCACCTTAAGTGTTTGAGTAATGTAATTAATAACAGTCTGTTTTCCATAAATGTCACTCTAATGTTCTCTTTTACTAATTACTGTAAGACACCTACTTCCAATTGATAAGGTCTTTTTATTTTGCATCTCTCTGATCTTTTCTGAAAACTGACGGATTTTATTTTTTTTATAGGAAAACTGTATAGTTAAGCCGTGTCTCAGTTGCATTCAATGTACTATCTGTAACTATCTATTTCAACATACATAAACCATTGAATAGTTCATAACTTCATCATCACGTGGTTAACAGTTTGGTTACATTATGTCACCAATACTACTTGGTTAGGTTTAGGAAAAGATCATGTTTGGGTTACAATTAGAACATTAGTTACATCACTTAAATTAACTCAAGTTACATAACTAAATAAAGCAGTTACATCAAGGAAGCAGAAGTAAAAAGGAACGCTGTGTAGGATTTAGTGGCATCTAGCAATGAAGTTTGAGAACGCAACCAAATACAGCTCACCCTTAGAAATGTGTAGGAGAAACTATGTCACCCGCAAAACTCAGAAAAACATGGGTCTGTTGAGCTATCCATCCACCATGACCTCCTGCCTAGGTGCCACTAAAGGTTCACCACTTATCAGTAAAAGGAAATATGGGTCGTAATAAGCTGTTTTCACAAATGACCTATACGTACAGCTGTTCTTCTGGAGAGGAGGGGCAGCCATATTGAGACTCACTCACTCATAAGTATATTTCAAGTCATGCATACTAAAATCATCTAATATTTGAATGCAGTGTACATAATTGTCCCTCGATAGGAATTGACAGTTTCATGTCAGGGCTAAGAACAGTTAAACTTTGATTTAAAGGACCAGTGTGTAGGATTTAGTGGCATTTAGTGGTTGCAGACTGCAACCACGTAGGAGAAACTATGGGGAAAAAATGTGAAAAGTGACCTATTTAAAGCCAGTGTTAGGTTTGTCCATTCTGGGCTACTGTAGAAACATGGCAATTCAACATGGTGGCCTCAGTGGAAGAGCAGCCGCACCCTCTGTAGATAAAAATGGCTCATTCTAAGGAAACTAAAACACATGTGTAAGCAATTCTAGCAATTGCCATTTCAGTTGAAGTGAAGAAGATGAAAGCAAAACATTAGAAAGGATGTGTTCATGAAGTCATGAAGAGTTTAAATGTGTTAAAAAGCTCAGTCTTATCTATGTCAGATATATAGGTGTCACAGAGCAGATGTCCAGCCTTCAGAACTCGTGTTTGTGTGTTTGCGTGTTTGCATAGGTGATGAGATCCTGGAGCTGAATGGAGAGTCTCTACATGGTCTGACTCATGATGAGGCCCTGCACAAGTTCAAAGTAAGGCAACTACATTCTCATCCTAACAGCATTCCTCTCAGTTCAGGGTAGTGACACAACCGTGACCTGCTGAGTCAGATGTATCTATTTAAAAATTTGAAAAAAGAGCTTGACTCCACTGACTGACTTACTGGAAGAGTCTTCCACTTCTTCCATGAGAAAATGTTGTTTGTTTATGTGTCTGGCAAGTCGCAAAATCAGTAGATCAGTAAATCCACTAATCAGAAGATTGTTGGTCCAATCCCTTCAGTCCGTGGACAACCCCAAACTGGTCCCGAAGGCTGTGCCATAAGTGTGTCAGTGCGAATGAGCATTAGTTTCTGTTCCTGATGAGCAGTTGACACCTTGCAAAAATGGGTTGGTGAATGTTGACATGTAGTGTAAAGCACTTTGAGGGATCAGAAGACTAGAAAGGCACTATGTAAGTGCAGTCCTTTTACCAATTACAATATCCACTTGCAGTGACTATAGCCTTATTAAACATTTCTGTAGTTATGTTTGCACTCAAAGCACGTTGTTTAGGTTAGGGAAAGATTGTGGTCTGGTTTTAATGCAAAAATAGTCAACAATGACTTGAGACACAAGGTCTTTAATAGGGATATCACAAGAACTGATACAGTATCGTTGGAATGCAATTCTTTTCTGTACACCTACAAGTATTCTAGTCGGCTGTTAAATGCCACAGGAAGAAGAACATGAAAACGCAGAGAAGTGCAGCTTGTTCAGGTAAAGCTTTTGTGCACAGCGCAGTCATCGTCAACTCTCTCTGTGCAGTCTCTCAGCACTCTGCTGTGCTGTGTGTGTGCAGGAGGTATTCACCTGTACCATTAAGAAAAATGCAAGTATTGATCAGGACTCAGTATTAGAAGATATTAAATGGGTATCAGGGGCAAAATCTGGACATTTTTACCATGGTATCAAGAATCATGAGATTCGAGAGTACTGTAGGAGAAACCAGATTGGTATCGACTTACTTTAGCCAGCCAACATTTCTACATGCATTTAGCACTGATTTGAAATATGAAATGTCTTTGTGCAGCTAATCAAAAAGGGCCTGCTGACCCTGGTGGTGAGGACCAGCCTGCGTGTGGGGGCTCTGTGCGGTCAGGCTCAGATAGCTCAACTGTGCAGGTCGCGCTCTCTCAGCTCAACTACAGGCATGGCCAGGATCAGTGCTGACATGGGAGACTACAACTACCTGAACAACAACTGCAGTAACACACTGAGCATCCCGGGTCAGCCTGCTAAACCCAGAGACCGCATCATGATGGAGATTATCCTGCAGAAAGGTTAGCCTTCGAGGACAGTTGAAATATTTTTGGTATTTAAAATACCAAAAGTTTCTCTGTGTGGAAAAGTTGATTGCAATTATAAAATAGAATATTCAGTAACAAGAAAACTCAAAAGCTAAAAGCTTGATCCTACATTTCCCATAATGCAAAAATCATGGCATCTTAATGTTATACGTTCCACACTAGTTTGCAATGCGGGTTTTAAATTATAAATGCATAGTTTCCGAGCCAAGACAAGTCCCCCCGACTAGTAAACTGACATGTATGTGTAAAACTGATTGATGCTTTGGTAATTTGTGATGGTTATTCGGTATTATCTTTTATGTTTTAAAGACTATTGATTGATAAATCAATACTTAAAGCATTTGTTAGCTGCTGATCTGAAAGATAATTTGCTTTGGCTTTACTGTGTAGGGTTGGGGTGTAAAGGCTAAATATCTTTTAAACCTTTAATGATATATCACTATAAATCATATAATAAAAGTACCACAATAAAGGTTTATGGATGTGTAATTTCCCAGAGGCTGGTGTTGGTCTGGGTATCGGACTGTGCTGTGTTCCATCTGGTGACGGATGCCCCGGGATCTACATCCACACCCTTTCTCCTGGATCCGTAGCACACATGGATGGTAGACTCCGGTAAGGAGAAACTACTCCTTTTTTTGTTTTTGTTTTTAATTCAAATTAGTTTAAATTAGTTTCCAGAGTGAGTTTGCTCATTTTAGTTGAATTTTTATTGTTTAAAATATTTGGTTTCAGTTTAGTTTTTACTAGTTTCAGTGTTTTAATTTAACACAAACACACTGACTCAGTCATGTAGACATCCCAGTGTCAGTAAACATAAGCAGAAATTATTTTTGTTGTTGTGTTTGAAAAGACCAGAACTAGAGACATTTCCTATATATCTTTATTTTAGTTTTAGAATTTTTTTTCTAAATTCTAGTTTTTACTGTAATTTCATTTGAATAAAAATGTTTTTTACTCTATTTTTTACTCTAAAGTTCAGTTTCAGTTAACTATAATAACCTTATTAGAGAGTTGGAAAGAGTACTAAAATACCTACTGTAATAAAATGTAACTACAGTAAAAAATTAAACAAAGTTTACGTGAAGGAGTACTATTTGTGCAGCTATCCTAATTAGGATATTATTAAAAATATAAGGTAGACTTGGAGTTAGGTACACCATGTAATCCTTGTAATATTATGTGAGGTTAAAACAGGTTATATGTGACAATTTTATGTTTAGTAATTTAAATTATTCTCATACCCAGCCTACTTCTCCTTGTGTGTTCAGAGACTGAACTAAACTAAAGACTAATGTCCAAACTAAAGCTGCAAAAGGTAATTTTAATTTAAAAATAATTCATCATATTTGTTAAAACTTTCACTGTGTCCTGAAAGTAGTACATGAGACGGATAATTTGTGAAAAATTAGGCTCCTCTTGCTCATTCTAGTGCTCCTAATAGCATTTGAAAGAATCTACCAGGCCTGAACGAAAACAACCAATCAGAGCTGAGGAAGGTATAAAGACACTTTGGGTTGGAAGCTTGAAGATAATCTCATTCCCAGGGTCCTGTCTGTATTTGACGACCTAGGAATGAAACTCCACAATCAACTATCTTTCTTGGCTCTGATTGTTTTTGCTTAGCTGTGGTGGATTCATGCAAATACCATTAGGAGCACTAGAAGGAGCCAGATGAACCTGATTTGTCTTTACTACTGTAAGGATATAATGAGTTTCAGCAAATATGACAAACAATATATTTATATATATCTAATATATCTAATATATCTACTGCAGCTTTAAGGACATAGTCAACCTTTTTGATTTTGTATGACTTCCGTGAATTATACTGTGGATTTAATACAATTAATATATTTCAGAAAGAAGAATTTCTGTATATGGTATGTACACAGCTGGCCCAGTTCCAATAGTGTACATTTTGATTTATACAGTGTTTGTGCCTGACTGTAAAATACAGTCTTTTATTAGAACAGATCCATGGTCCTTTCGTTAACTCTTGTACACACTCTTTCCAACACCTTTTCCTGAACTTTCCCTCTGTACTTTAGGTGTGGGGATGAGATCATGGAGATCAACGACACTGTGGTTTACAACATGGCGCTGAATGACGTCTACACAGTCTTGAGCCAGTGCACTCCGGGTCCAGTCCACATCATCATCAGTCGACACCCTGACCCCAAAGTATGCAACGCCTCCACCTCGTTTACTATAACCAGCACAGATTTATGGGCTTACAGGGCAAAGCCTCTGCTGGCTCAGTGGCAATGTTGTCTCATGGGTTCAACTGTGGGCCTCTGTGCTGTTGGCATGGATCCATCTGGCTTTCAGCTTGGTGTTCTGGCTTTTTTAGTCAGTCCAAACTCCAACAGGTTGGGCTGGAGACTCTTACTTGCCTGTGTACAACTGTGTGATTTTGTTTTTATTACCTATTGGGGGCACTGACCTTGTCAGGACCAGTAGTCCTTATGGGAACGAAAAATCTGTACTAATGTGGCAAAATGGCATTTCTGAGGTCCTGGTTAGGGTTTGGGTTAGGAGTAAGTTGTTAATTGAGGTTAGGCATGAATTGTTTATGGTTAAGGTTAGGGTAAAGGGATAGGTTAGGCTGTCCACAATGAATGAAGTCAATGGAATGTCCTAATAAGGATAGCTGCACAAACGTATGCGTTACCTATTTGACACTGGTGACCTGTTTTCCTCCAAATGTTTCTGGGCCAGTACATGCTGAGAAAGGTTTTCAGGTTCTCAGCTTCACCCCCTTGTGTATAAGGGAACGATGAATGAATCATTAGGGCCTCAACAACAGGCAGTAATTGGCTGAAATGCCCTTTAGAAAGTTATGCAACACTAATTTAATCCAGTGGAGCTGTTCAGTGGCCATCAATGGAGTTTATGGTTGTAGCGCAAAACGTTTAGGCTAAATAAATGTTGAACAAGACTAAGTTTATAGCCTGCTAGTGTCCCTTTGAGGCTGTATTTAGGCATAGGACTGCTTCAAGCTACATGCAAAAACATCAGCTAGCATAGCTAGCTTTCAATGACCATGCTAACATACTGTTGTTAGTGTAATTTTTGCCATGTTCAGTTCTTAGATAAGCAAGTTAGCATGCTAACATTTGCTAACTAGCACTAAACACTAATTCTAAGTACAGCTGAGGCTGATGGGAATGTCGTTAGATCTGCAGGTATTTGGTCATAAATTAAATCTTTGACCTGATGGTGGCATAAGATGAAAAGTCAGGGGAACACCAAAGTCAGTAGTATTTATTGTTGAATGTTAATAAAGCATTTGATATTTCAGATTATTGTTGTCCAGAAAAAGAACAAATCCAAATCCCCTTAAGCAATTCTATCATTAGAACCTTTTGGCAACCAAAAATTCAGAAGAATCTCTTCAGAAGTTCTGTGCTACCTTTGACAATGCTTCTGTTTTGTAGTTTCTTAAACTGCCTCTCAAGCCCTGTGTTGTTGGCCTTTCACCGCAAACCACATGGTCAGATTATAGGCCCTAATTTATTCTGTTCATATGCTTCTACTCAAGTATAGGTTATTTCTTTAAACAACATTGTGGTTTCTGTCTATCACTTGTTAGCTGACATGTTCCTTTCTTCCTTTTCAAAGCATATCTGTCCTTTCAAACGATAAGGTTGGCATCATTCTATATTTTTCCTCTTGTCAACAAATCCAGTAAAAAAGATGAACAATCCTCAAACATACATACTGATAGAAACAATATTGCTGTCATCTTCTATTATATGCTATATTGGGTAATCAGGGCTAAAACCATGTAGCATGAACTCGGCATTGGTAGTAGCTTTTTACGTCTTGGGTTTTAAGATAAAATAAAATTATATGGACTGTTTGTATACTCTGGTATGTTGTCCTTTCTTGACCTTTATGTGTACTTGAAAATATCTAAGTTTCCACTGACATTCCCATCTTCTGTGTCACAGGTATCAGAGCAGCAGCTGAATGATGCTATCGCTCAGGCAGTGGAGAACAGCAAACTGAGGAAGGATAAGAGCCAGTGGAGTATTGATGGTGAAATATTTGTTCATAATTAATTTTCCACAGTCACATATTCTGGTTCAGGGTCATGGTTGGCCCAGTACACACTTGAAGTTGCACACTTCTTATCATTCTTCATGCAGATCATGCTTAACTGGAATTTAAAAGGGTTCTTAATAAACCAATACATACAGAATATTATGCAGTTTTTTAATTTAAAAATTCATCACATTTGCAAATATTTTGAGATTAACAAAAAAATTATTGAGTTGAATAAGTAAGAATGCCATTAAATGCTTTATTGCACACTATTGTGTATAGGCTTGTTGTGATGACATGTACAGTTGAGATACATACCCAATGGAGAAGTAGTTTAAAGCCTCTGTTCATTCCGATTTCTAATTCAGCCAATTAAATTGAGGCCAGTGAGTTTTTATGTGATTATGAAGTCATCTCAAATCCACACTAATCAGCATCACTATGCGGAGCAATCACACATTTTCTCCATGAAATGCTACTTTTGATGATAATTTCCTTATATTTTAATTCTTTTATAACTTAAAATAATTATTTCTGTCCCAGGCTTGCGTAGACTGGAGTCTTGCGTTCACAGCCGGCAGAGGTGTGAGCGTTGTCTGGAGAGGAATTTTAGTCAGCTGACGGTGCGACGGGTGCAGAAGACCATGACCCGCTCCTGCAGCGACAACACCAACAGTCACCACCACAACCGCTGCCTCACCATCCACAACCTCCACCACGCACACCACAACCCATCAGCCCGTGTCCACAGCCTAGACACACCCAAGGTAACCAAACACACCTCAGGTTGTACGGAGAGGGGGTAAATACAGAAAGTTAGAACTAACTGCTGCCAACCTTTTTATAATTTTCTATGTATTGATTTTTTTTTTCTATAATGTGTATGAATGTTGATGTATGATTTTCTTAACTGAAAATGTAATGTCGTCTTTTCATGTAAGTAACTAAGTAAGTAAAACTTTATTTATATAGCATCTTTTTGACACAGAGATCGAAGTGCTGTTCCAAACCCCAACAAATAAATAACATAAAAAACACAAACATAGAGAGCCCATGTAAAAAACAAACGGAAGGAAGATAAAAAGAGGGAGGATAAATTAAAAGAAGAGCGACGACAGACGAGAAAAATAAACAAGGAGAATCTATAAAAAAAGGGCTTGCCTGTAGAGGAGGATTCTTGAGGCACCCGCTTAAAACTGTCCACAGAAAAGGTCAATAGAAGTGCGCTTATACTGTAATCAAGTAAGATGTTATGAGTTGATCTGAATTTTACAGGAAGCGCAAATTGAGGGATGCAAGAACAGGAGTAAATGTGGGAGCCCGACGGCTGGTTTCTGTTAAAAGTCTGGGGCTGCATTTTGGACCTAACTGTAATCGGTTTAACGAAAGCTGACTGAGGCAACGTGTAGAGGGAGTTAGCAGTAATCCTAGACAGGAGAAAAATGTGTGGATGAATGTGTGAATTAATTGTTCGCAGATCACTTGGAGGACCAGGAATCTTTTGATTTTTGGCTAAGGCATGTCGAAGCGCAGGAAACAGGACTGTAAACCAAGGTTTGAATATGAACGGTCAAGATGTCAGTATCTGTTACATGAAGGTCAAATGTCATATGCTGGTCGAAGATGATACCCAGATTCTTAGCAGTGGGTTTGATATTAGTGCGTAGTGGTCCAATAAACTGATCAACTGCAGTGACAAATTTATCAGGGCCAAATAAAATTTATTTCAGTTTTAAATGTGAATGTAATTTTATGTGTCTCATCTTATCTTGTCCCTGTCCCGTTTTGTAGTCCATGAAGGAGACATGGTCTGACAACAGACTGTCAGTGCCCGTGTATCCTGATGAAGACTATAACGTCCCGTACAACTCTCCTGCTGCCAACCTGTCCAGTCAGCAAGGCCTGGATCTAACCTTCAGGGCCAACAAGGTACCACATGCCTTCCTTCATCTGTAGACCTGGTGGTGTTAGTCATAGTCATCATTAAGCAGTGGTTGAAAAAAGTCATTTCTAAATAAAAACTAATTAAGGGGTAAGTCAGGGAACTACAATAGCCTTCTGGGACCCATAATTTCTTACATTAAGTAAACTTCCACCCATTCTCTACATCTCTACATTTTCCATTATCAATTAGGCAGGAGACAGGGTACAGTAGGGACAATTTGCCAATCAATTACAGGCCTCCTGCAGGAATTAAATATTGGTTCTTGGGTGGATAGGGATGACTTTAAGACAACTTAAAAGGGGGGACACAGCTTGTGAATGATATATGGGTGTGGACTGGGTCCTGGAGAGGTGCCAGTTCCACTTCCTGTGCACTGCTCCTAACTGCACCACATCACTAACTCTCCACATTTGCAAGTCTATAAAACATGATTTCAGGCCTGTGTAAATAATGAGTGGAATAAGCTTATGTATTATGTATGTAAGGGCTACTGAAGTGGAGATTTCTGGCTCAATGTGTATGTATTGTAAAAGTTTGCAAAACTGTGAATAGGAAAAACTAGTTAACTAGTTAATAACCAGTAGATATCACCATGAAAGGTCCAATTTGACTTTTTTTGACTTTTTTTTTTTTTTAAATGTTATGTTTTAAAATGCAAATGAGGCTATATCTAATGCTAACTTTAGGAGAAATCTACAGATGCAAAAAGAAGAAGTGCAGTAAAAATAACACCTAAATGTGGATTTTGGGCATTTTCTTTCATCTAGTCTGAAAGACCAAAATCTCAAAATTTACCAGTGCATGAAAAAACAATGTTTTTGACTGTAGTGTCTCACTTTAAATGGTGTATTGAAACAGTAGAATTGTTTAATACTAAATGTATAAAAATAAGGTTAGTACTAGTCAACCCAAGAGTTACATTAATATTATTGTAGTGTAAATCACCACCCACTGCTCCTGTCTCTGTCTAAAGAGTATCCTCTATTCAGTCACAACAGCTGACTTCAATGCAAACTGCATTTGGATGAAGAATCTAGAGTCAGAGGATTGTTGTGTGTTTGACTGTACAATTATTTCAGTGATAGCTGATTGTCCACTGTGTACAGCAGCAGCTAAATAAAGTACAGTGCTCTACTATATTCATATGACATTTCACATGGTTCATACAAAGTCAACAACCAACAATAAACCATTCACTCTATGACCCTGAAGGTTCCACCAGTCCCATGGCTAACTGGACATGTGCCAGTAGACATGAATATATTGCTGTGAGCTTTACTAGGCCTGCATTTGGCAGGAAACAATCACACCGTGTTCAGTCGCTTAAAACATTATTTTGTCTCTTTTATCACTCGATCAAACAGGGAAGTAAGCTATAGACACTGTCGTCTTACTTCACTAATACCTTTAATACAGCTGTGTGTTGTAGTCCAGCTGCAGGGTGCGCGCTGCTCCACGTCGGTACTGCTGGCCTCAGGATGTGACCAGTGAGGAGGGTTATAATGGAGACTCCAGCGGCTCCAGTAGAGGATCCCCAGTTAGAGATGAAGGACTGGAGCACTCGTCACACAGCAGCTGCCAGGTACAGCACTCTGTTGAACAGCAGAGGGAGTGGTCTCAGTTAAACAGGCTGTAAAACCTGTAAAACAGTTCACGTCTCACTCAAAGCAACCACAGCCTTAATTATTAAATTGAATTGTTAACGGTTGAGTGAAATAGTGTAAAACTATTGTCAAAAAATTGTTCTGCGCATTACCTTTGTGCTCTGTACAGGTTTGTACAGAATGAAATACAAAGAAAAGGGTGACCTGTTAATAAAAACAATGATCCAGAGCACAATGAGTGGTAAACGAAAACCTCCACAGGGCACCTTTTAAATCGTCCTTCATGTTTGATGGGAACACAGTTGTATTCACTTTTACCAACTTTTTCTTACTGCAGATATACAGTATGACAGGTGCATGAATCTAACTTGTTTCGAAAGAATCAATAGGATCAAAACTAATAGTGATAGTTGTCTGTTTCCATAGTAACAGTGCAAAAATAATCAATGCTATTTATGCAGCATGGCATTTCATGCAAATTGAAGCCCACACATACCTCCCTGACACCATGGCAACATTATACTTCCTGTTTACCAAAACAATGATATGAGAAAAGTGACGGCAGCCTGCAAATTAAGAACAAGGAATGATAAAATCCATAAATATTAGCCTTTGCAACAGTTGTTTAGCCCTTAGAGACATGTACTGGCCTAAGACTGATCTTAGAACCCAGCCTGGACCAGTGTCTAAAATCTGACCTGACCAAACCAGACTGGTAGTGATACAGATTTGAGACCCAAATCCAACCTGAATCTAATAATTTAATAATTTACTGACCATTAGCTCACCAGGCTAAAACAAAACATTGGCTACTCTTCCCGCCGGGCCATTACAGTTAGGGACAAAGAAAAAAAAAATACATTTCTTAAAAATATCCAAAACTGAGCCCAAGATTTTACACAGGAAAATGGCCCTAACCCGACTCAGAACTCGATAATTCGTCAGGATCTGTCAGGTTTGTGTGCTAGCACTTTTTTGCCATTTGATGTGTCCAAAAAATATAAAGAAAATAAACATCATAATCATAATTCCATCACTTCTTTTTAAACTTAAATTGGTCATTTATGTAGTTTTTTCTTGTTCACTGACCTTCCACGGTTTGATAGTAGTAGCTAATTTGGTTTATCAAACAGTGTCTAAGTTCTGTGCCCATATAAGGATGTTGGAAGTATGTCTAAGATCACAGTCTCTTTCACTTCCACTTGAGTTCTTTCTCTGAAACATTCGATGGGAAGGCGGGGGCACTGCTACCTGCTCACTGCACTGTCAATGTATTGTTCCTGCTTCTACTAATCATGCTTCTTCTGAACACACTCCTCTCCTTCCACTGCCTGCAGTTCTTCAGCAGTATATACAAGGCCTTGCGAAACACCCTGAGGTTACTCTTAAGGAATGTATGTGAAGTGATGTGGCTTTCAGTGTTTTGCTGGTGAAAGCATGCTGAACACGTTTTGCTTTTTATAAATAAAAGCCTTGTCATAGATTTCTCCTTTCCTGTACAACAACCAAATGCTATATGCTAGGCTAGGCTTTAGTCTAAAAGACATATATGTCGCTTATATCTTTTAACCTCATCATAGATTAGCCTAGCACATAGCATATCTAAGTACAGGAAAGGAGA
>NW_023339663.1:29756992-29782509 GCF_004916995.1 Morone saxatilis
GAGAGGATTACTAGGATTAGAATTATGGATGGAATATTGATAGCTTATGAACTCCTATTCTTCATTACTCAGATAGATTCTGTTGAGTTATCATTCCCAGCACATCTCACCTCGAATAAGCTGTTTATTGATCCTTAGGATTCAAACTAAACAATCAGATATATGTATTTTTGGGTTGTTGGTTGTTTTTATTCAGGCCCGGTGGATTCTTGCACTTTAAATAGACAAACTATGGGAAGTTGTTTCTTTTTATACCTTCGTTGCTTTTATTGACGGTGGAAACTATTAGAGTGGACTCATTTTAGGGGGATTGACTTAGTTAAGGATATATGAAATCTGAGGATACTATTTTGTGTAGATGCACCCCGACTATATTCAAAGAATTATTACCTACTAATATCTATGCGGGTATTCTGTTCTTCTGTTGAAAGGCAAAATCAACAAATAGACTGGTTACTATGGTTTCTTAAGGGTTGTCGGGTGGTATCTCGTATCCTGACAGCAGCTATGTTGCGTCACTGAATAATTTTTACCCCCCTAGAGGTCGAGCAGATATTGGGGATCGTGACGCTAAGTAATTGGGACCCGATATCCATCAATTGCTCTGCACATCCCAACACGATGTATATTGAGGAATACCGTCTAGGTGTTGCTGCTGTGTGAATGAAGTCAGCGTGTGGCGTGAGAGATGACAGAAGGGATCTGCTACGAGAGTCGAAAGGTTGGAGTCCGTGGCGATCACAGCTCTCCGCCTCAGGTGCTGTGGGTATCTGAGATAGGAAACATACTTAGGTGTAGAGTGGAGGGATCTAATGCATGTGTATTATGTTTGGGCACGCGATAGTGGCAGCACTATTTGACTATTGGGGAGGTGGAATTCCGACTTGTTTAACATGTGCTTAAACGCGTTACGCTTGTGAAGGACAGACGAAACCTACCAGCAAAAGACCCACAGAATTGCAAGGACAGAGACAAAGAGGTCAATAAGAATAAGGAATGGAATGATTAATAAAATAAAGATGATATGTAGTGTAACATACCCAAGTGGCAAGTATGCATCATGACCTGGTACAACCTATACTAAGGTTATCAGACAAGGATCGAGCACTGTTTTGATATTTGATTAGGCCTTTTTCAGCAGATTGGCGAGTATGTTATTAGATGAGAGTGCGCCCTCCGAGTCTGCTACTGCTTTCCAGTGTCCTGCTCACCTACTAGGTCTGCGGAGGTAATCTGCATAAGTATTTCGATTGATGAAGTTATTGGATAAAGATTGTTTACTCCAGACTATGCTTCCTATTTATTGGTTATAGACCTCTCGCACCCTCTGTGATTATTTGTGGGGAAGAATTCATAACAACTCATTACGTTCCTTCGTAATAGGAACGACATTCCGAAAATCCCAGTTTGCCATGATTTTCCAAGTCCTGTACATGAATTTTCATTTGTTCATCATCTCAGAACTTTTAAAAAAAACATATACTCCGTTCGGATATCCGCGTATCGGCAACAATTTCAGGCCTGATGCCGATCCTGTTGTTTCGTTGGCATTGTTAGTCTCAGATATGATGAGAAAATGGGGATGATTCCACATCAGAGTGGGAATAAAATTGGAGCATAGCTGAGATCCTTATAACATATGAATATTGTGATACCTCCGCAGACCCAGTGGGAGCAGACTGGGAGGAAGAGGAGGGAGGCTTCAACTACGCCATCGACCTTGTTAAACATATCCGGTCAGAGTTTGATGACTACTTTGATATCTGTGTTGCTGGTAGGTTTTCTGTCTTCACAGCGAGGGTAGACAGTTTAAGTGGAACTACTTTTGAATTATCAGTCAGTGATTTAAATATGTTTCTATCTCCAGGATACCCCACAGGCCACCCTGAGGCGGAGAGCTATGAGGGCGATTTGAGACACCTAAAGGATAAGGTGGATGCTGGAGCAGACTTTGTCATCACCCAGCTGTTCTTCAGGGCAGACACTTTCCTCAAGTTTTTGGATGATTGCAGAGCAATTGGTATTACATGTCCCATCCTACCCGGAATCTTCCCCATTCAGGTGACTAGCTGCTGCTTCCAGGAACAGGAATACACCCCTACAACTGAAAGAAACCATAGGAACCAGTCTATTTGTTGATTTTGCCTTTTCACACAGAGAACGAGACCCTTATTAGTAGGGTGAATTTTAGTAGGGTAAATAATAGGTAGATTCATTGACCCTTCCTAAGTCCCGCCTCCTTTTTACTCTGTGTTCCAATGACAGTTAAGTCAACGTTCTCCTTTACTATACTTAGACATGCTGTGTGCTATGATCTCTGTGTTTTTGAAGAAGATTAATAGATAAACACAACACATAGCACTTTGCTAACATTAGCTAACTTCCAGTTATTGACAGTATATATATAATGGACAGAGCTTCTGGCCAGCAGGGGGGCTCCGTTGGCTGCAATAACACATCAAACCCATTCATGCTAATGGAGAATGAGTCAAGTTCATTTATAAGCTCAGTAAACGGTTTCCTGATGAGTTTAGGGTCTCAGCTGCTAGTTTTACATCTCTTTTCATACATTATGATGTTTATTTAGTAAATGATGGTCCGATTTAGAGTAAAATAGACAATAAAGCTGCTTATGCTTTTGGGCGGGGCTACCTTTTGATTGACAGGTAATTCTCTGAGTCCGTCCAGCGCAGCGCACCATACTCAGATCAAACTGTTAAACTAGACAGTGCTGATTAAATACTAAGCAAGATTCTGTTACTGCTTTGCCTATTTCTCGCTTATAATTTTTTCAGAAAAATATTTTTGTGAACTGTTTAAGATCGGACTATATGTGTCACTTTTATCTTTTAACCATCTTAAAAATGTGGTTGTCTTTTCAACATGGATTAACCTAGCACATAGCATATCTAAGTACAGGCAAGAATAAAGTTGACTGAGGCTCTGACTGAGGCTTGCTCAACTCTTATTGGAGCACAGAGAAAAGAAGAGGCAGGACTTAGGAAGGGTCAGTTGTTTTAAATGCAGTGTTTACTTGCAGTACTTTTCTGTATGTGTTTTCAGTACAACTTAAGGGTTTATAAGTTGTAATGGAAGGCTTTATTAAGGGTTAGTGTCATTTGGACAACTTTTTAACATTTACACGCTTACTGTAAGAGAGGCAATTTTCTAGCGTGCAACTCAGAAGTTGTTCTGATGAATGGCCTATAACTGATCTATAAATCATTAGTAAATAATTATTTAACAATAATAAAGCCACTAGTTACATCTTGCAAACTCTTTATAATGGATGTCTTAATAGAAAGTATGTTTTAAAAGGTGTAGTGTGTAACATTTAGGAGGATCTATTGTCAGAAATGGAATATAATATTCATAGCTTTGTTTTCATTTCATATAAGAATCACTGTGTTTTTGTTCAGCTGACATAATGAATAAGTAGTCCAAATGCAATAATATGATTCTTACAATACCGATCTTATGTTCCAATCATGATAATAATGCATGCTTTTACACATATCTGTGTGTTTGTGTGCATGTCAGCATGCAAGCAGTGCAAGCAATGCATGCCATGTGCCTGTGTGCAGGAGTTAAATTGGGCCGAAGCGCACTGGAGCTGAGCTACAATATTTGCAGTAGTGGAGTTTGTGTGAAATCTAGGAAAATCAGCAGCTACATCTCTTTCCAGAAACAGTACCCTTTTTACTCTGGACAATCTACATCCACAGGACACAATGTCAAGTTCAGAAATAGTCCGTCTGGAAACCAGCCCACCCCATATCATTGGACGAGGGCTCCACCTCCTCACAGATCCCTTTTAACCCCTGTGCGTATGCATCAAGCTCGTTGCTGGTCAGCTTATGGGCCTGTTACTGGCTGAATGAAAGTGTGAAAGTAGCAGCAGTGATGAATGTCTGAGCGGAAGCACGGTACATTATTGCACCGCTCTGTGGTTGCAGCTAGAGAAGCTGATGTGACACAATGCTTCCTGTTTGTGCAGCAGGAAGGAGAACGAATAAGAGAACAGTCAGAGGGGAGCAAAGAAGATTTCACCCATCCAGACAGCGCGGCCTGCACCAACGACAGACTACACACAGGTAGGAGACAAGTGCTATTACCTTACACGAAACCACCTGAATGCAA
Organism: Morone saxatilis; assembly: GCF_004916995.1. Lineage (NCBI taxonomy): Eukaryota > Metazoa > Chordata > Actinopteri > Moronidae > Morone > Morone saxatilis. Next base: position 29,761,133 of record NW_023339663.1, read on the forward strand.
GTTCAGGACTAGCTGATTAACCATGCAGTTAACTCAACAGTGTGACAGCGTGCAGGAGATGGTGCTGTGCTTATCAGTGTTTGACTTGAAAGTAACATAGGTTCCATTTCCTGTTTGAGGCCGGCTTTTTATGTGTCAGTAAATAAAATTCAATGAGGGTGTAACGGTGGAGTTCAACTGGGGCTGCAGCAAGGTTGATGACCACCTGCTTCAGTTACACTCACAGGGCTCCTCGAGCAAAAGTTACAATGTTAACTTCAAATTTAGTATGATTTACTTCATTTGAAATTGTCCTGGCTGTATGTAGTATTACCAGATTTACCACACCCATCAGACCGTTATACATGCAGGAGTGGCCGTATGATTAAAATCCTCTCTCATGGTATATGTCATTTTAGGGCCATGGTCGGGGGAAAGTGAAATTTCGATTAAAAAACGCTTATCATGGAAGTGTATAGCTGTACCAGAAAGAGAAAAACGGATCAGAATCACATTGAGAGAAAATGTGTGCATAAATGAAGGTTCCTGAACGTATTTTACTGCTCTTTATGTATCACAGGAAATTTTCTTAAACAGATGAAGCAGCCATATTGAAGAGATATTCATTTGATAAATCACAACTTTGTTTTATGAATTTGTTCACTCGCGTCAAATACATTATAAATAAGACTTAATGAATGCATTTGAGCACATTTAATAGGCTGTCTCATTGTTTTTCATTCCTCTCATCAGTAAAACAATGAACACATTTTAAATACTTTATAAATGAGTAAAAATATGTGCATTTAGCCGGAAGAAGAAATTCTGCAAATGTATTTATGACCTAAATAAAATCTTTGCGACCCAGCCTCATAAATATACTGTGTATTTTGTTATAAAGTGAAACATTTTATTTTCTAACATAACTTATACTGTTATAACAAAATATATAACATGATAATTAGGCCCTATTGAAACTGATCAGGTTATTATTATTTTATTCCACAATTAATTGCATAATTGCTTAGCCACGCCCCCTAAACTCTGCCCCATAGACACGTTTTACAAACAAAAAAGCCTCTTGGGTAGTATAGAGTATAGTAGTATAGAGTATAGTATATAGTATAGAGTATAGTTCCCAGCCTTTGTCCTCAAGGGATATTTCATATTATATTCAAAACTCATAAACCCAACCAGTAAATTCTGCAAGAAATTTGTACTTTTTATACAATTGTTTCTTTATCATTTTTAACAATCATACAGACTTAATAGGTGTCTTTTCTGACAAATTCAGTTCAGTTTTCTTGTCCCTGATGCTTGGCCATTGTTCCAAATTGACAATTTACTTTACATTTAATGTTTTTCACAGAAGTGAAACCAGTTGCTGAGATATAGACCTATTCTCATTTCTTACAGGCCTTAAAAACAAAACCTTGCGACCCCCCCATGAAGCTTTGTTGACCCCTACTGGGGGGGCTGTGGTTGGTAATGGACTAATGTTTCAACATTTTCTGACAGTATACATGTCACTGGTGATTCCACTGAATTTAGTGAATTCTCAGCTTTCCCTCTAGACAGTTGCGGAGCTGATGGCACATTGCAGAGAGGGCTAACACCTGCAGTGGGCCCAGTTTCACCCAAATCACTACTAAAGTTGTGTCTTTGTACAGTAATCAGTGAGCCCCACTAGCTAGCCATGCTGTTAGTTAGCTAGCATCGCTCTGTGTGGCTAAAAGTTGAAGATTGATTGACAGGTGAATGTCATAATATTATTGGTCGAAATCGGTTTGTACGTGCTGATGTAAGCACACATCACATTTCGTTTTACAGGAAGAAGAAAGATCTGATTTTTATATAAAAGTACAAAGAAATTGAATTTTATATTGTTAAATAGGGCTATTAAATAGGATGCAATCTTAAAAGGGTTAAAATGCAACTTTCATCTGGACATTGTGTAAGAAAACTAAATAAATTTTTTAAGTTTAGATTATTATTTAAGATAAACTTTGAAGACCTGAACACAATCTTTAAAACACTGAATTTGTCTAAATAAATAAACCTATTAGGTAGTTACGATTGTCAAAAATAAAAATAAAATAAAGACAGAGAATTGTACAAAAAGTTCCCTAAAACTGCAATATTTAATAATCTGCTCAAAATTCATCCAATTCTCTGGTTTTACACAAACTTCCTGCAGATATTGTGTTCACTGTTTGTGTTCATTGTACAGTTTATCAGCTGTTCTCCTGAACAGCTGATAAACTGCCTTAATGTGTGTGTGCCATTAGACTACAATGAGTCTGTCTATGTGTGTCTATGAGTTTGTTTCATGAAAATGTTTGAAACACACAACCATGTCTCAGATGTTTCTGCTCTCTGTGTTCCGTGGACAGGCAATCCACCAGCTGTGCTCTGCTCACAGCCAAAGAGAGGCGCTCTGAGGAGACAGGCCCGCATTGACCAGCGTAGCCAAGAGCAGCTTCAGGACCCCTGGGTTCGCCTCTCAGACAGCTCCCCTGAAGAGCTGCCCGACATCCACCGCCATCACTGCTGCCACCACGCTGCAGACAGGACGCAGCGTCAGAACGCCCACAGTGAGCCAGCCACCATGAGTGACGAAGAGAACACCCCCGAGCTCAATGGCACAGCCGCAGAGACCACTTCAGATCCTCCATCTGACATGACTCCCGAAATCACATCTGAAACTTCTCTAGGAGCAAAGAAAGGGCCCCCAGTGGCGCCTAAGCCTACCTGGTTTCGCCAGAGTGTGAAGAAAATTAGGGATGAGCAGGGCCAGAAGAAGCAAGCTAAACCCACAGAGCAGAGGCCTGCTGTGGGCTTCAGAAGCTTCGGAGTCCGATCTGCCTCATCTGGAACCAACCTGTCAATCAAACAAAAAATCCATTCATTTGAGACCTTTTCCAGTTCAGACGGTCCAGAGAAGGAGGGCAACAGGAAGCCTGTGGCACCTTCCACCTCCCTTCCTCTGATGGAGAAGGAGTCCAGGAGTCACCCTGCCTCACATGGAGATTATGGGAAGGGCAAAGATGAAATCCCCAAAGAGATCCAGGAAAACCAGTCTGCATCTGTTAGGGAGACGGACACCTCCGCTATCACCACCTCCACTTCTGAAGCTTGTCAAACATCAACCAAATCCTCTGAAGACGAATCTCCCCCCATCAAGTCCCCTACAGATCTCCCACTTTCTGACACTGTCAGCACTGATCTGAACTCAGGGATACAGGATTCAGCTCCAGTCCATGATGACAGGAATGACTTACCATCAAAGTCTGAGCTAGAAAGACTGGATCTTAGCAGGTCCACAGAGTCCAAGGTCCTACCTCCTGCTATGAGATCCAGCCAAACTGAAGGGAGAAGTCTTCCGGAGGGGACGGAGGGGGACAGAGCAGAGAGCCCAGGAAAGCCGGCCAGCACGACTCTGAGTGCTGCCCCATCCACAGATAGTCAGCCCCTGAGAGGCCTGGAGGGAGAGAGTTTAGGGAGAATCCTCGCCTTCAGTAACCAGGTAATCGGTCATGTGTGGAACTACGGGAATATACTTTGAATATTGCTTCAAGGGTACAACTTTGGTCTTATTTGAGTAAGTCTGTCTATCATTTCCATCAGTTATGAACATTATAATCACTGAAGTAGATCTGGGAACAGTGTTGTAACAAATTGTGATGGGTCAGAACAGTTCATCCAGATTATCTCTACCAGTGTCTCTTGAACCTTTTACGCCGTGTGCCACCTCAGAAAATATCAGCCTCTCCATGTACAACCATTTTGACCAACATTAAAGTAAATTCCTAATAAGATGACAGAAGTTATTTTAAATTACATTTCTATCTCACAGTTTTAATTTTTAAACTATTCTATGCACAATCTGTTGTGCCTCAAAGTGTATGTTGTACAGCCTGACCATTAACAGTATATAACTTATATGATATAACTTTACATAGATAATTGCAAATCATCGCAAAACATTAAGCCATACGTCACCAAACTACTAGAGATGTTTTTCTCACTGGAACAAGTTTCCTTTGATTTTTAATAAATTATACAAAACTACTTTTACAATTTTCACTTTCACCTGCCATCCTATTGCAAAAAATGCCTGAAAACATCACAACATGCATTGCACTTTTTCGTGAAATCCCCAAAAAGGCTGTGAAATCTAATTTATTTCCTGCATTTGTTTCATATTTAATATGTATTTTTTTTTTTTTTTACTTATTTTAATGTGTATTTTTATTTCTCTCAATGTGTTCTGCTGTTATTTGTACCTATAAATATTGTATGACACTTAATTTTCTTAATAGACTTAATATTCTCTCAAAACTCTGAACTTAGACATGTTATTGTGTTTGTCTTTGCAGAGTCCTCATACTCTTTGGTACGGTTTTTCCATTTTATGTGTTGTGTTGTTTTGCTTTTGTTCCAGGTTTCACAGGCGTTTATGCGTTCTCTACCCACGCACCCCTGCCATGGTAACCCTCACTCCTCAAACCTGCAGGACCCCCCTGCAGTGGATGTTACGAACCCTCAGGAGTCTGAGGCGGAGGACAGAGGATTCTCTGTCAGGTAAGACGTCTGCGACGAAGAGAGGTTAAACAGGGACTCTCAGAATGTGCACTGTGCCTGCTTTATATTCATAAGGAAGTGGGTTCAGGTTGAAAAAAAAAAACATGACTTCCTGTTTTATCAGAGAAGCAGTGGCAAGTTTTTACTGTCAAAACAGTTGTTATATGCAGCACATTATAGACTGCTAGCACGCACGATGCTCAGAGGTGTCTTTACACATCTCCACATCTAATGTGCTTTTGTCTTGTAAATGCAGCTTGGCCACACTGAGGGAGTGTACCATCGAGCGAGGGGAGGGGGGATCTCACGACGACGCAGCCGTCACTTCTGCTAGTGTTCACTCTGTCATCTCAGCCATCCCTTCAGAGGAGATACAGGAGATGATCCAGGAAGTCAAAGCTCTGGACGAAGAGACGCTGAAGGTAATTAAACCTGTGTATAATCACATGTGGAAGATGTTGGTGGCCCAAAGTCCCTTCATAGTAATATATCTGAGCTGATCATACATGATGTAACTCTACTGTACGTCTTTTTCCACAGCAACTGGTGGACATCCATGTTGTGATTCTGCATAAAGAGGAGGGAGCTGGTCTGGGCTTCAGCATCGCTGGAGGGTCTGACCTGGAGAGCAAAGCTCCTATAGTGAGCAGCACTCACTACACATTCATACCGATCACATTAGAACATACAGAAGATTCAATAAGATTCTAACTAACATATAAATGCAATGTATTACTGTAGGTATAGATATATATCCTATACTGTAAACAGAGATATGTAGTCTAGAGTTTGACTTTATCTTACAGTAAGTCCTACATTACTGTAGTAACAAGTTACTTGTTAGGAGAGACAGGTCAGTATCTAGTAGCTCAGTTATTATGTAAAGGCCTTACCTGTGGAGAAAACAAGAAGAGTGTTCACTTTGTTTTTTCAGTGAAAAAAACGTGCAAACATGTAATTGTAATTGTAATTGTTCTTTAGACTTCGTATTAAGCAATCAAACTAAAGCTTTTCTATGTGGACTGTGCACAGATATGACTCTGCGAAGGTACTCAGAAAGCTGCTTTCTTACAGAAATACATTTATTAACTAATATTTAAGATAAATATACTTTAACATCTTAAATAATTGAACTGACTAATCGAGTCAACTAATTGTTGCTCAGAGCTGCTTCTTCTCTTTTTCTCTGCTCTGTTCTGTTTGCCACAGTATTGTAAATCACAGCACACTCTGCTGGATAAACGTTGCAGTGACACCAATATATTATTACACTAATTTTTTTCTGCATTATATACTGGAAAAAACAGTTTTCATATATATATATATATGTGGCAATACAATACAAATCACAATACAGGGGTAACAATTCAATATGTTGCCATATATTGCAATACTGTAAACTAGCTCATATATTCCAATTTTTTAAAAAAGTCAAATTTTAGGAAAACTCACAGGGAAAAAGTAAACCTTTTTTATGCAATCAGAACAGTGAGATCTGCATTTGTATTTATCAGTGTCTGTAACATCAACATCATAGCCCTCAGGTTACATTTATAACATGGCTATCTAGAGGTTGGAGGTTTAAACATTAGTCAATACAGTGTTTTTGAAAATCAATACAATATTTAAGACACCCCTAGTGCATATCAGGTAACACATAGGCCAATATTGGCTGATAGTATCACCGGAATGACATATCGGTGGGGCTCTAAGTGAAACTGGTGCTAATATTGTACACTGAGGACTGAGCATGTGATTTAGTGTTGTGCACTTGGTAATGACAGCATTTTGTAGGAGTAATTTGTAGGAATAAAGTCAGTTTGGCTCTTCAAATACTGTAAGACAATAATACTTGACCATCAGGAAACCCTTAGCAAGAATTTGGAGATGCACTGTAAGTGTCCTGGCTTTCTGGTCAGGGGATAGTGTATCAGGGTGTTTTTGCTTGTGAATAATCAGAAGCGTTTCAAGTGTGAAACAGAGAACACATCGAAGACCAAGCTGTCAGTTTGATCTGACCGACAGTATTAATCTTATTCATTTGAAGATATATGCGAGAGAATAAAAGGCATGCTAGCAAGCCCCCGTATACGTACCATAACCAACCCTGCTGCCAGTGACCCCTCTACTCTGCATTGTACACTTTCTGCCACTGTGTGTGACACTGATTGTCTTCATCCAGGTCCACAGAGTGTTTCCCAGCGGCCTGGCGGCTCATGAGGGCACCATTCAGAAAGGAGACGAGGTGTTGTCAATTAATGGACAAACACTGCGCGGTCTCACACACGCCGACGCCACTGATGCTCTGCGTCAGGCCCGCAATCTGAAGCTGGCTGTGGTGGTCGTCAGCAAAAAGGCAGAGGAGGAAGGAGAGGGAGGAGGTTGCAGGAGCGAAAAGCCCATCCCTGACGGTAAGTCATACAACAACACACACTCCTAACACCTCAAGTGTCTGAGCCTCTCCTGGTAATATGTTAACTTCATGGTGCTTTGTGTTGCAGTGGAGGATCAGGGAACTCCAGTGAGCGTGGAGCTGGAGAAAGGAGCTGGAGGAGTTGGGTTTACTCTGGAGGGAGGGAAAGGCTCTATCCAGGGAGACAGACCTTTAGTCATCAACAGGATCTTTAAAGGTACACTCAGGATGCTGACATTACACAGCATGACTTCATTATACACTAGAGCACCAGCATCTCAGACAATATCTGGGACCAACCAGACTCCACTAACAAAACCAGTCATTTTACCTATAATAATAATTATAAAAAAAAAAAACATTTAAAAAAATTTAAACCGTCTTTGTTTTGCTTTAAAAAACAACTGTCAGGTGGAGCAGCGGAACAGAGCGGTCTTCAGCATGGAGATCAGCTGCTTCAGGTCCAGGGAGTCAGTCTGCAGGACATGACCCGTTTTGAGGCCTGGAACATGATCAAGGCTTTACCGGAAGGATCCATCGCAGTGGTCTACAGTAGGAGGCAGGGGGCGGTAGAGTGACACACAGCTGCTGGGAGCTGCGTACCAACGAAGAGGCCAAAGAAAAGAAACAATAACACTCCAGGTACACTGATGCCGGCCTTTCATTAACAGTCTCATAGAAATCAGGTATCAGCTATGTCATGGTGGTCCGCCTTAGACATGGTGGTTCAGAGGACAACTTCCAAATGCATTCCTATTATTTTTATTTCACCTTTCTGACCAGATATTAAAGTTTATTAAAAGGGTCAGTTCACCCAAAAGCCACATTTTCTCACTTACCTAGACTGGTACTGGTGTCCCACTTACTGTGAATCATCTGCAGACCTCACCTTCATTAGATAACAGTCCCAGTGTTAGTTTGACAGAGGTCTGTGGACTGTCCTACTGCTGTTGTGTTTGTTGTTGTTGTTGTTGTTTAATACAGAGCCCGGCCGGTGTCCTGGGGAAAAACATCTGTAGGGCTGTAATGTTACACCATGATCAACACAAGCAGTTCTCATAAACTAGGGATGCACCGATTGTGAAATCCTGGGCCAATACTCGATGGAGACACCGCTGTCTTTCTGTTGTTATTTATTCACCCTGTTTGCCAGGAAAACAAAGATATCTACAGAATTGGCATTTCTGCCTGGTTGCAGCTTAGTCCAGGGTTCCCACTCTTTTTAAGAAATCATTTTCCAGGAGTTTTTCTTTACAGTTCAGGAGAGCAGTTACCTAGTTACCGGTAGACCTAGCATTGACTTTAACTCCTGTTTTATGCCTCCTTTTTTAATGATGAAGAGCCTCAGGCCAAAAAGGTTGCTGCAAGTCCGTTCAACTCCGTGTCTGCTGTGAACAGCTAGACTGACTGACATGGTCAAAAAGAAAAGAGCGTTTAAAACGTTTTTTCTGCTCTACTTCACATCTGGTTAACCCACTTGTGTCACACCAAGCAGCTACTAATTGCTTACGTAGGCAATCTGAGGAAGGGACTAAAATACAATTAATATTTTTCAGGATATTTGGTCGTTTTAATCCATTTCCAAGGCATTTCCATGACTCGAGGTCTCGTCTCTACATGTCCAGACTTTCCAGGATGCGTGGGAGCCCTGTCGCTTTTTCTCTACTCATCCAAGCTGTGAGAGTCAGAGCTAAACAGCTGCTCACTGTCTATGCTGCTGCCGGGAGCACAGCGGTATGTGTGCAAATTGTGCCAGGGCTGGAAAAGGTGATGATTTCATCATCCATCACAACATTTAGCCAATGCAAAATTGATGCGACACAACAAATGAACAACTGCCACTGATATCGCTGAATGCCATCTTATTTGCTGATAGGCTAAGGTCAGTCAACAAGGCGAATATTGGCCCATACAATGTCAACTGATATGTGGGTGCATCCCTATTTAAAAACACATTTTAAACCAGACTGAAAAATTTGAAAAAATGTTTTCATTCAGGCCCGGTGGATTCTTACAAATGCCATTAGGAGCACTAGGAGGAGCCAGAGCAACCTAATCGTTTCACAGATTATCTGTCTCATGTTCTACTGTCAGGATATAGTGAAAGATTCAGCAAATGAGACAAAAAAAAAAAATATATATATATATATATAAAGATTCAGCAAATGAGACAAAAAAAAAAATATATATATATATATATATATATATAAAAAAAATCGATCTACTGCAGCTTTAATCCAATCAAGATATTTTAAGGCCTTGAAGTCAGATTATAAAATTTTAGACTTTTTAGAATGCCCTGAAAACAGTAATTTGGCTAATGGGTCATTAATTCATGCATGCTACAAATTGCGCAAACTAATTTGCTTTATTTTTCTCCATGACGCCTCCTCCCTAAATATGTAGCAATTTTGTTTATATTGGCCAAAACTATGGTCATGTAAGAGGCAGTAAAAGTTCCCCTAAAACACTATTAAAAAACAAAACAAAATGGTATCAGCAGTTTTAGGCCTAAGATATTGGTAAACAGCTTTGCAACCTGACATTGGAGTAGCACACTTCCAATTTTATCAGCTGTATCCATCACAGCACAAAACAGCAAGCCACAAATCAGACCATGTGAGCCACTTAACATTTCATCTAAGACTGATTTCAGCTAATGTGAGGCAGGTGGTCTCACATTATTTGCGCCCCCGCCTTACAAATCAGTCCTGAAGTCTACAACTCGGCTCAGTCTGATTCAGTTCAGACATTTGCACAAACCTGACGAGAGAAGGGAAGAACTCCTGTAAAAGGCAACACCTGTGCAGACCAATGCAACCCAATTCAACTGCTCAGCAACACATCTGTGACACTGCTGTGCTGGGTTGATTAAAGCAGTCATGTGTTTGAAGTACAGTGTTGTTTTTAATGCTGTATGTTTACTAAATATGGATTCCAAGTAAAAGAAGAGAATTATATATATGAAAGCAAAGGTCTATTTTTCTTAGCAGTGTTACTGTATGTATTTGGAAACGGAAGATCAAGCAGTATAATGCACTTTGGTTGACTCTGTAGCTTTGAGTTTGCCTCAATGGAATGTTAGAGTTTTGTGTCTAAATCGTGAGCACGCACGGGACATTTTTAGCACAGAAAGATTTTTTGCAAGCACACAAATTCCATTTTTAAGAGAAATGATGTCAGTCCCTCCTGTACTGTACAAGTTTGTAGCAAAGAGTGTGTAGAGCAGGGGGTATGCAAGAGATTTCTTTGATTGTGGTGATCATTTTAACTCACGTTCAGGATGCAAAATTAGCACCAGCCAAATTCTGGTAAAATATGCAGGAGGTTCACTCACCCGCCAAAAAAACAATGTAATTTACTGAGTGGCTGCTAAAATTTGAACATCTACTAGCCGTTTTGCCGGTGGACAAAACAAGTTCATTTAGCACCCTGCTCACGTGCCGTGTCTTCTACTGTGCTCAAAATGTCCCACTGCGCCCTTACACTGTCTCTGTATGCAACCACACAACAAATGTTTTCTATTACAGTGAACTTAAAAAAAAAAACAATTTACATATCGTGTTGGAGCATAACGTGTATAAAAGTGTTGAAAACTGAGCCAGAATCTGTGTGATATTTCATTCTCCAAGTTTGTAGATGGCTTTTTCAAGTGTGAGAACTTTTTAAGTTACAGAAGATAACAAGTGATGGACATCAAAATGTTCCTATTAATCCTTTTAATGCTGGTGAAATACAAAACTAACTGGGTGCAGAAACAGTACAAGGTAAACAGTTTCATGTGTTCTGACGAGACATGTAAAACAGTAGCAGTTGCTCTCAGTAAGATGATTAAAATTATAAACATTTCACATGGATCAATATACATATTCTGTTGTGCCAGTCATTAAATTACCCAAGACGACGTGTATTCCGGACTACGGAAGAGGATTAGGGCCATGTGTCACAATCGTGACTTTTATTTTTAACTTGCAATTTACAAACCAAATACATTTTCCACATGTGGCCCTAATACTCTTCCGTACCGGACAACCTGCAGCTAGTACAGTGGTTCTTTAACTGTGGGGGGCAGGGATGACCAGGGGGAAATATGGAGTGAAACTAGGTTGAATTAATGTAATTTATGTAGGAAAATAACAGTTTAATAACAGTTTTAAAATTCAAATTCAGCCTGGATCCTGTTTTAGTTGCTTACATTGGTCATAAATTGTGGGGTGGAGGGCGTGAACTTTTTTCCACTTCTGAAGGGGGAATAGAACCTTGAGAACCACTGAACTAGTGTAACACAGGAGACAAGAACTGTCTGAGCTGGTTGTTGGTTGCCAGAACAGTGCACACAGGGAACTTTGGATTGGTTTCTCAATCACAGAACACAAGACTTTGGGTATTTGGTCTCATTGGTGGTCAAAAACTCCATCACAGTCACTATCTAATACTTAAAGGGTTGAACCAGGACTGGCTGCCATAGTTTACATGCTCTATGACCGCCTCCTCATTGTGGATACAGCGAGATGCTTGTTGGCCAAAGTTCACTGAGGTCAGAGAATGCACAAAGGGTGAATCAATACAGAATCCCAGGCTGCTCCGTTTGTTTAGGTTGAGCCAATTTTCAAGAAAAATCTATTTTCCAGTTGTTTGCTGTCGTCACAGGACTTCAGCTTACAGCTTCAGAGAATGGCTTAACACAACAAACAATTATTTTCATTATTGATTCGTCTGTCGATCATTTTTTTTCAATTAATCGATTACTTGTTTGGTCTATAAATTGTCAGAAAATGTTGATCACTGTTTCCCAAAGTCCATCCTCAGAAGCAGAGAGATAATAATGGGATGCGATAATGGGAAATGCATATTATGCATTATTCCAATAATTAAAGCAGATGAATTATTGGTTGAAAATAATTTATTTTGAATTCTTATGCAAAATGTTTGATTTATGTTCTGTGAAAGCCAAATAATGTTTTATGTTTTTGATTCACTAGAAAAAAATAACATTTGAAGAGTCAGAACTGTTGTTTGTTGTTGTTACCAATAGTGATGTCTAAATGTGATGTTAGATGTGGTTGATTATTAGGTTATCAGCTACTCAAATGTCTTGTTTTGAAAACAATCCAGACCATTAGCCCAAACGATATTACGTTTACTAGACTGAAGATATTCACATTTGAGAAGCTGAAACCAAAAACATTTAGGACCGTTTTTCTTTGGCGATGAATTTAATAATTGATATCTAATCGATTAATTGACTAATAGTTGCAGCTCTAGATTGGAAATGAGTAGAAATCTGGTGAAAAAGCTGCTGGTGATTCTGCAGACAACCCAGCAGACGCTTCCTATAAACTGGACAAGGAACCCATTTCCATCTAGAATGTACATAAGATCTGTATCTGGCTTTATATCAGGAAAAAGGTTATTGCATGTGTAAATGCATGCAGAATTGCAAAGTGTTGATTTCACTTTGTGCTCCTCATGAATTGTTTATTCTACTTTAGCAGCTACCTATACGTCTGCTGACACAATTTCACATAAAAAAAACCTTCTGGCTCCATTTAAACAACACACACATGAAAATGCCTGTAGATCCACATGGAAGCAATAACATCTCAATCTCACATGGTTTGGAACTGGTGGAATGCGGTTAAGAGGTCTTTCATTAAGATTACTGGCTACACTGTGAGGTAAAAACATGATACAGGTAAAGCGCCAAAACACTTGTAAAGGAATCCTGATACTCCTAAGAAAGACTAGTTAAAACATGTCATCCTACAGTTTATGGCTTATCATACAGATGAAGGCTCTGGAGAAGTGGGTACAGCAACACACTAATCAAATCTTTCATCCGGCCTTCCCTGACTCACATACTCGTCTTTATTCGCTCACTGAGGGATTTCTTCATAAAGTTCTGAACATGTTCAAGCAATACATTTAATCCAATTAACTCAGTGAGAAAATCCCTAGGTTATCATTAAGGAACTGTCCACTTCAGCCGTGATGAAGGGAAGGCTTACAATATGTGCAATTTCTTATTTCATACCGTGGTGAGCCTCAGTGTGTGAAGACTGAAATGAGTACAGTACATTTGAGGTGATGCCTGTTTTTTCTGAATACCTGAAGAGGATTCTGGCAGTTGTGGAATAACTAACATTTGTATATTTCGTATACAATATGTATGTAAATATAATACGGAATCAACTTTTACATTGTTAAGTTATTAAATACATACATGATTTTAGAATGTTTCTTTCAAGTGCTGTAAGCTTTGATATTAGTGTGCAGTTACAGAGGACCTGAAAGAGTCTTTACGTTCAAAAACAAGACATGATATAAATAAAGCCAATGCTCAGTGTGGATGGACCTCTGTCCAGTTATTACTATTATTTATATTATTATTATTATTTGTCCTAAAGTGTTGAGTAGGAACTAAAGACTAAGTGGAAATACTCTGATCAATGGCCCCTTCAAGTTCCACAAGGACATTTCCTCATTTCTTTCCCCCCCATACAGAACTATGATGGACTACAGTGTCAAATAAGTGAGGTCGCTTTAAAATAAAACTGGACTAACTGGACATATCATGTACATACTGGAACTGGATTAACAAACTGACTACTACTACTACAACATATTCCATCACATGGAAAGCAAATCTATCATTTAATAGCTACTTTAGGCTTAAACCTGACTTTCTTATCTAACAAAGGCAGTGGTGAAGTATTAAAAGTACTAATACCAGTATAAACCTTGAACAGTACTGTATAAATACTCCATTAAGGAATCCTGCATTTAAAACATTACTTAAGTAAAAGTATGTAAGTTTAATCAAAAATGTACTTGTAGGTTATATAAACAAAATTCACTGCCACTAGCTGTCGCACTAGAGCTCCAGCATCTCAGAACAAAGCTAACTGGGCACTGTGGCCCACCAGACTCCACTGACAGACAGTTTAGCTCAGAGATAATCGTACAACACACACAAATTGGACGGAAACTAAATAAAATTAGAACCTTTTTTTTTATTTATCAGAAACCCTTCCCCTAACATAGAACTAGACTTTTAAGTATTCACAATAGTGAGTTTTTTTGGCCAAGTGTTTTTCAATAAAGGGACTAGCCCCAAATAAAGAAAGTACATTAAAATGGATCCGACCAAGGTAGACTGAAGCAATAAAGAGCTTCAGTCTACCTTACTGTACCCATGAAACTATCCATAATATTGTTGAGAAATATTATATCGGTGCATTTTTGTATCATTTTCACTTTAACCGTGTCTCCTTTTGACTACCTCAAGTATCAGGTTACTTAAGACTAACGTACCTTGATCCTTGATCCATAATTATGCAGTGGAACAGTTTTATATTGAGAGGAACAAAACTCCTAAGTGCACCACTTCTTCCCAGTACTCACTTTTACAGTAGCACCTACTAAATAAAATAGCCCGATGTCTTGAAAACATCAGCCTATTAGTGCGATCGCATTATTTTATATCCTAAATCGTGTTTCTTATTGTATCTAAAAAAGGAATGTTACATGGGATCTTATTGTGTGTGAAGAAAAGGAAAGGGGAAATGTCCTTCAGAAACCAATGCCATGAAAAAAAGGGGAGGACACTTTTCAGCTCAACAGAGCAGCACTAAACATGTCAAATTCAAAAGGCGTTCTTTTAGGAAAAAAAGAAAAAGCTACCTTTGTTTAAAAAAAGGCCACCGGTGCCATCCCACCTGTGCTTCAGTGTAGCTGAGAAAAGAGGCAGATATTCATGGTTTACAGTTCAGTGGAGATGAGCAAAACTATGGCATTTCAAGTACAACACAAACAACTAAATATGAGGTATGAGTCAGTAGTACTCCAAACCAATAATCTGATACCAGCATAGGGTAAATAAGGTCCATGCAACATGCATGTTTACTGTACACACTGAAGTATGCAATTATAAGCAGAGGAAATGTTGGCGGTGTCTTATCATTCTGGTAAAAAGACAAAATTTTCTGTACTTTTAGCACATGTATAAATATAGATTTTGCATCTATTTTCATTTTATCAAGAGCAAGCCCTTATTCTTATTTTGAGAATTTTCAATATTTAGACCGCTTTCAAATGAGGGGGTTGACTGTTGTTACTGGATTTCTCCTGCAGTAACACAGGAATATAGGAATGCACATTAAACATAAATCGTGGATTAGATCTATTTGAAATAAGCGATAGTTGGATAATCTCAGTGTAAAATGGAATGAACGTTTGGCCTGACTTATCAGTAGACCTCAGGTCTGAAGACAGATTTCTTAACTCTTGGTGTCAAAGGTCCTTGAGGGATTTGACAGTCTTGGTCAGGTTGCCGTAGAACTCAGCCATGCTGGAGGGGAAGAACGAGTCGACCACGGAGCGAGGGAGGAAGCCACCCAGGTCCGTCTGGAAGAAACTAAACACCTGGGTTTTGTTGGGCTCTCTGGAAATGGAGTGGAACAAACACAAACAGACAAACTGTGATACCAAAAAAGTAGTACAGTGAAGATTAACTCTGGCCAGAATATCCTCTTGAAACACACACACTGTACTTGTTTGGTGTGTGTTAGTGTACTCACCCTGAGATGGGGACACAGATGCAACCACATGGATGGTTGAACCCTCTCACGTAGCGAGACTGGGGAGGACAGCCCGGGTGATTCACGTTGGTGGCTGTTTGACATGACACAAAACACATGACACACACACACACACACACACAACACCTCAGTCCACATTATATTGAGCTTGTGAGGGGCTCAGGAGCTCAACAAGAGCCAGTAGATTTTCATTTTAACTGAAGGAATAGATAGTTTTGTTGGAAATACACTTATTCGCTTTGCTGCTGAGAATTAGATGATAATAGTGATGTCCCGATCCAATGTCTTATCTGGGCCGTTTAACGTCATTTTTTAAAATCTGATTGGTATATTGAGCCCCATCCGATCTTTGTTTTACGTCAGCTGTCACACAGGTGTTTTTACTCTCAGGTGTCAACTCTGTCCGCTGCCTGTCCCTCCACGCTCGTGTAAGTGCAATAAAAGCCCTGCGAGCCAAAAGCAAAGAGTCCTTTTTTTTATGTAATCAGTGCAAAAGATGAACAGACAGCAAAAATAAACTCAACAGAATCCAGTTTATTCAGGTAACTCAAATAAAGGCTACACTAAAGCAACAAACACTGGAGAGAAACTCCCTGGAGACAGCCTTTTTATTTTATTGTGCAAAAAAAATTAAAATTACAACTATTAAAGGAACATCTTGGATGCAGGCATTTTGTATGCAAAGCAGATGTATCTCAAGAATATATGATTTTAATAACTTTAAAGTATTAGATCAGGACCTAGTATACACTGAAATTTAATTTGAAATGACTTGATCGGGACATCCCTAGATGAGGAGATCGATATTTCACTCTGTCCATTCACTGTGAAGCTACTGCTAAACTAAGCTGTCTCGAATGGATAGATTGACTTTCTCATCCAACTCCATGCAAGAAAGTGAGTAAGTGTATTAACGTATTCCTTTAAACACTAGAGTGGGTGCTCCTAATTGGTTGGTTAAAGTGTTTTACTCTGTGATTTCACTTGGTGGAACCTTGAAGTCTGAAAATCTGCAGATTCTTTGGCCTCAAACACACATTTAAGGTAAATTCAGATGTATCTTAATCATTTTGGCCATTATTTCAACCAGTTCACTGCAACAAAGTCCAACGGGGCAAGAAACACTAGCGGTCAGACTGTAAGTGGGGTTGTAAACAAGCCAACAGTTGATCTGTGAGCCTCTTAACTGTGATGGATGTTTACAACGGACATTTGAGTAACAATTTACAGTTCATCTTTGTTTTGTCTTTAAAAGGGATAGTTTGGATATTTTGAAGTGGGGTTGTATAAGGTATTTATCCATAGTCAGTCTGTTACCTACAGTAGATGGTGGTGGGAAAACATATTTTAGCCACTTAAAGAGAGGCCCACCTAAAAAAAATCAGTTTAGTATGCTATATTTCACAGCTTTACCTGCTGTCTTGCTGCCTTGCCCCCATTGAAAGCAATGCATTGCTCTGCTTCTGTGCCAGTAATCCTGTCTGCTTCTACAAACCGGGGGTGCGCTGACCTCTGTCTACAATGACTATGGATAGATACCTCATACAACCCTACTTCAAAAAGCCCTATCCCTTTAAAATAAGTTTGGCTTTGTTTCCAACCTGTCTGAAAATGGCAGTGCTTCCAATTACTGTAAAGCAGCACCACAATGCAGTGTGTTTTTTATATTGGGAGGTCTGTGTATCCTCAGCATTGTAAAATCTCAGCCTTGCATCCAATCACTCCTGCAAGTACACACAGTCCAGCCCCTACTCCGTGGCATAAAGAAATCTTAGAGAGCACAAAAGAAACAAGTACAGGAAGTAGAGGAGACAAGAATAAGTCATTACGCACCATTTGATGAAATGGTGCCATCTTCGTATTGCTTAACTAAAATAACATCTACAAAGTCTCGTGGAGCTATGATACCCATAGCTGCTGAGGGCGTGACTGTTCGGCAGATAGAGATGTCCTGTGCAAGAGTGGGAGACAAGGGAATGTACTCAAAGACTGAGTCCAACAAAGCAAAAGCAAAAATAGATATCACCTCTGGTATCTAGGGAAAGGGATCGTTCGTTTTTATTGATAATGATAACATGTTTGAGATTGCTTAATGATCTGAGTGAGTCTTAGTCTGAGTCTTTATCAATACCACCATCGATACTTTTCTATTCATTTTCATTCTATTCTATTCAAGACGAGACAACAGTAAATTGTTAACAGATCTGGTTGTGCTTAACTGCATTTGGCAAGCAATTCAATTGAATTCAAAGATTTTATTAGACAAATCGATGTGTTTGTGCATCAGTGATTTGATTTAAATGACATGACTGATGTCATTGTCTCTCGAGACTAGGGCTGAAGCTTTCAATTAATTAAGTAATCAAGTATTCTATTGGTTATTCCATTGAATAATCGGATAAGAAATACTTTTTGCTTCATTAAAGCAGTAATAGGACTAGAGCAATAGTAAATATATAATAGAGAAAATAAGACAGGTCTTTTAAATTGTTTTCAGAGTTTCCTCTGGGATTATTTTCAGCAGTAGAGGCATCTGTTGTCCCCCCACTGTACTGGTAGTGGAGTACTTTTAATCTGTGGTATTAGTACTTTTACTTCAGTAAAGGATCTGATCCTTCCTCCACCCACAGCCTAACTGCACCTGTGTTACCAGCCCAGTCTTCCCCTTTAAGAAAGGTGGGATTTTGGGTAACCTGTGATGGTGTGTGAGGAGTAGTTATGTTAATTTAGTCAGCCATAAAGTGTGTAGTTTATTTCAGGTTGCAGTACAATAGTTACTTAAAGGCTGTGTGTGTGTGTTTGCTGTCACAAAAATAAATATAAAGTCCCTGTTTATGTAACATTAATGTTACTACAGTGTCTTAGTTTGGTTTTACAGACACTGTATAGAGTTTTCCTTTTGTTTCTGCTTGAAATGATCCCAAACTTTGGACGCTCTTGTTTTCTCTGGTCTGTCTCTCCTCTTTGCCACTTGCCTTTTTTCTGTCCAAAGTGTGTTGTGTGACAGTAATCAGCGGCGCTAAACACATTGCGCTGTATGGCTTTATATAGTCATATGGATTAAACATAGCCTTGATGCAAAGAATTTGCATAGATGATTTTTAGTGATCGAGTTATGAAGGAATCATAGTCTTGATAGCAGTATCGATAGGCTTAGACATTAATAATAGAACCAGGTATCGATCCCCATCCCTACTGCTATCACACACATGGATTTAAAGCTGCACCGGACAAGATTTTAATTTAAATTAAATGTACGTAGATTTGTCCTAACTGAATCCTCAAATTCCATGAGATGGGCATGGTAACTGGCAAATAAGCAAACAAGAAAGAAAGTCAAAATATAGACTGTACACTGTTGCTGCCATTTGAAGCCATCAACATGTTAAAGCACCCAGTGCAGCTTTAAAAAGAACTCAGACAATCTTTAATGGAAACTGAAAGAAATCTGACTGTATGAAGTGAAAATTGGGTTAACTAATACAGAATGATCATGGCAAAAACATCCTCAGATCAGAAGAGGGAAATTAGTTAACACACCTCTGTGATTTGTTCCAAAAGCTCAAACTTTTTGACATTGTTGTCCCACTTGACTCTGAGCCCGTTGGGTACTGGTTTCAGACACTCCCACACTTTCTCCAGGCTGCCACTGACAATACCCTCCCCCTTATAACTGCAGAGAAAGTCAGACAGTCAGGAGAGCAGATTATTAAGGCATGACTCTGCTGTGAAATTAGATTTTTACATTCTTGGAAAGTCAAATGATTTAACCCCTGTGCACAGATAAACACAACATTTCTTCTACTCTGCTACTTTGTTTCAAGCCTTGACAAAAACTAAAACATTGCTGATTACTAATCTGTGTATCATTTGTTCTTTTCATATTCAATGTGGAATTCAAAAATCAACATTATCATCAGATTTGGATGATAATGTCAACTTCCTTTCAATTTCTGCCAAGTGTGCAGTTACTAAAATATGGCGATACATCAGTGGCGTCAATATAGATAGGAAAGCCATCCATGTTCGGCCTCTAGTTTGTGGTTGCACAGTTTCATGAGGCTGTGATATTGTGATCACAATAGTCATTTGATACAGTGAGGTCAAGTTTCAAAATGTCTCCCTACAATGAAATGGATACTATGGGGAAGAACATCATCACACATAAACACAATTGGGCTCACTGGACCCTCAAAAGTTTCAGCTTTCAGTAATATCCCATTTATGCAATGCCAACACTGTTTATGGAGCCCAGAATGCACAAATATTCAAATACAGTAGGCAAAAGTAACACATTCACACGGCATACTACAAACTGCATGCTTTTTGCCCAAAACTGAATGCATAGCATAAAGGGGAGACTTGTGGGTACCCATAGAACCCATTTTCTTCAGATATTTTAAGGTCAGGGGTCAAGGGTCAAGGGATGTCTTTGAAAATAGACATGCCAGTTTTCCCCATCACCAAAATTTAGGGTTAGGGTTTTTTAGAAAAGAAGAAAAAACAGCAACACACAAATCAGACACATTAAATATTAAAATTAATTTCAGTCCATAGAATGTTTTTTCCATTTCCTATTTCTAACTAATAAAAGTACAAAAAACAAGTTAAAAAAATGATTTCTTTTTGTATTAGATCCATCTAATAATAGCAAATCATTCTGTAATTTCCCTATATTGGGTTATAGAATATGAACAGAATGAATGATACTCGACTTGACAGCACATGGTCCATTTTTAGACCACACCTTCCTTAAAGATAAAAATGATATGATGATAATACACAGTATTTACCCTTTATTTCCTAAAAAAA
The DNA here is from genome assembly GCF_004916995.1 of Morone saxatilis. Lineage (NCBI taxonomy): Eukaryota > Metazoa > Chordata > Actinopteri > Moronidae > Morone > Morone saxatilis. Next base: position 29,781,521 of record NW_023339663.1, read on the forward strand.
TATCATGCAGAAGAAAATGAAAGTGTAATTCTACTGTCATGTTGTGCCCCTGATGTGTCCTGATCCAAATTCCTAAAGTTGTAGGAGACCACAGGTATGTGACGTACTGCAAGGCATCTCAACTGTACCTTCTGGAAGCAGCTAAAAATGATACTTTTGAAATATTATGTAAAAATAATAAAATCTAACTAACCCAAAATCTTGGCCACAAGATTATTTCTGACAGATATCTTGCTGGGAAACAACTTAATTGTATGGGCACAGTTTGCTATGCTATGCAGTACAGGTAGCATTATAAAAAAAAACTGACTGTTATCCTTATGTTTCCCTTTACACTAGCACAACAGCAAAGTCTTCTTCTATTTACTATATACAGATTATATTACTGTGTTCGACTGGTAATGAAACCAAAACTAGATGAGGAAGAAAAAGAGAAGCCTTCTTACACATTCCCCGGGAACTCAGACGAGGGACGCCAAGACACAACCACGTCATTCTGCCAAAGAAAAGAGAAAATGTACAGTCAGACGTTTGACCTTGTGTACCTGGTACATGCTGTTCCCTCTGACACACTACATATTTACTTGAGGAGCAATTGTGAAAGAAAGGTCACCATCAGCTGATACACCGGTCAGCCTTCATTGAGCACCAGGCTGACTGTTGTCCAGCTGCACTTAACTGCTTTGGGCCTACGTTTATTCATTCATTTATTCATTCATTCATTCTCCTTTTATAATCCTTTATGGCCTCTCAGATCCTTATACGACCTACCACACAACCATTTTTTTAACCATGCACCCAAACTATGGAATTCCCCAGCTAAGGCTATGGGAGATGCGAGCTCTGTGAACATTTTTAAACAACAAGTGAAAACGTATCTATTCCCTTTAGCCAACTGTCGCTTTTCCTTTGTTTTATTCTTATGCTTTACGGCTGTGGCTCAGAGGTAGAGCGGGTCGTCCCCCAATCGGAAGGTTGGTGGTTCGATC
>NW_023339663.1:29782609-29789169 GCF_004916995.1 Morone saxatilis
CCATTTACCATTTACCATATTTTATTGTTCTTATTCTTTACTTCTTAAATTGAACTTTCACATATCGTATTGCTCTTAGCGTACCTGTTCTTGCTATGTGCTGCCTCTTTTATTTGTTATTCATTTGATTGTGTGGTTTCATTGTGCAGTATTTGCACTTTGCCTGTCTTTTATTTCTGCCCTTGTTTCTTAACTCTTTTGTAAAGCGTGTGCATCCATGTTCTCCCTGTGTCAGCGTGGGTTTCATCCAGGTGCTCGGTTTCCCCGTACCATCAGAAACGTGTATGTTAGGTTCATTTGTCCAGTCAGTGCCGTTGACCAAGGCACTGGCCCAGATCTGGAGTTGTTCCCTGGACACTGCTCCTAGTACTTAAGATGGCTCAAATGCAGAGAATGAGTGTCCCTGTGTGGATCAATAAAGGATCATTTAACTACACCCGCTGTAGGTGCTATATAAATAAAGTCTATTATTATCATTTGTTAACCATTCTAATTCCATATTAGTGTTGATTAGGTGCTGAATGTGGCAGAAAGACTTCTGACAAAGACAAGTACTGAGGCAGGATATATTGAATTCGGAATAATAAACTTTATGATCAAAGATGGTAATAACAGTCAGAAGTGCGTTTTAAATACAAATGTATTCCTCTTTAAAAACAATAAGGGTCAAATACATCTGAATTGCAGGAGTAATTTATGTCTTTTTTAATGCGAATTATAGATTATAGATTTATAGATGAGTATTTCAATGAATTCCATAGGAGCCTAAGTGAGATCCTCCGGGGGGCCCCTCTTTTAACTCCATTTTAACAATGCAAAATGTGTTCACTCAATTCCTTGCTGTGTATGTCCAATAATCTTTTTGTTTTATTTGTAATATCTCATCGTATGTTCCCTTTTTACTTTTGTGCTCTTTTCAGTGACTCCTCTTATATTTTAGTTACCAAATTATAGAATCTATTTTATTTCTGAGGAAGGCTATACACTGCGCAAAACAACAGATATTTCCTTTTCATTGTAAAAGTGAAAGAGAAATCTTTGAGCCTTGATACCACGATTGATATCACAATTCATTTCATCGGTTTGAATATTTGTCTTGAGATATTACTCTAGAGATAGGAATGTAAAGATATATTGCCAAATTATGACAGCTTTCCTAAACTTAGATTGAACAAAATAAATCACAATATACCACCTTCTTTAAAGTATCGCAATACATTGTATTGCAACCTGTGTATTATGATACATATGGCATCATCAGAGTCTTGCCAATACACAGCCCTCATCATTATAGATTGTGTCTTGGGAGAAACATCATGATAACTGCACATTTATCAGAAAATTATCAAAATCGCAATATGGAAATTGCAAGAGCTGTAGTTCTGATAAAGGTAAAATGTACTAACTGTATAATATAATAATAAAAGAACTGTAGTGCTGCAGAGGTGCCCTGGTTTTAAATTTTGATTTAACATTGATTTTGTTTGATACAGAGCCCCAAACATTTCACATTATCATGATTTTAATCAGGGGTTTTTTGTGTTTTGCTAAAATGGTCATTCCCACATTATTGTGAATCGCTAATGCGATATCTGTCAATATAACTGCAATATGGTGTTTTTGCCATATTGTGCAGCACTATATGAAAGCAGAAAAAGTGCATTAGGTAAGGGGAACAGTGGTCTCATGTAGACCCTCACCAACCAGCCAGCAGCAGTGAAGGACACACTGAGCTGACTGACAGGGACAAACATTAGGAACTATGGACATTTTCTAATCAATGCTTGTTTATGGCAATCTGATAACATTGTATTCCTCTGGGCAATCTAATAACATTCATTTTAAAAGCCTCACTTTAGAAGCGATTCACACTCCTGCAAAGAGTAATGCAACTTAACTAAAATGTCGACTTACAGTAAGGAACAACAACCAACCAAGAATAAAACATTGTTGTTATGTTTTACACTCGCTTGGTGCATGGCTGTTGGCCAAACGGAAGAGTGGAGCCTCAAGTTTCCTAAAAGTTCTTAACCCTGTCCTGTCCTGTCCTGTCCTGTCAGGTAAGGGAGCAAGGCCACATCAAGTGACACATTTATCACTGAACCTACCCTGTCGGTCCTCTAACGTTCTACCAGAGAACAGCATGTACCAGAGCGAGTGGATAAATATCGTACGATTTCATATTAACGTCAGATCATTTTATTATAACACATATTTACCGATTTCTTGCAGACTTTCCACCCGGATTCATCCCTCTTGTAGCTCATCAAGCAGTCAGCCACTGCCCTCGCTTTCTCTTCAAAGTCCATAACAGTCAGTGAAAGCAAACCTAACGTTGTTAACCTAATATACTTTGCAGACTAGCTGACGAGACAGATATCCGTCAGTTGAACAGAAGAGAAGAGAAAGCCTCACTGTAGCAGCGAGCAGCAGCGTTAGCAAACGTTAGGAAGTAACGTTAACGTTAGACCGAAACCTGCTCAGGTGAGCGCGAGCCGCCACTACAAAGCTAGCGTTAGCCACAATGAATGAAACGTGCTATATGGCCGCATCGTTAACGAACAGGCAGCTAGCTGGCGGGTACGAGGTTATGTGAATAGACAGCAACGTTCACAACTCCGTCAATTACGGTTAGCTGTCAAACGATGTTTTTTTTCTTTGTTTTTTTTTTTTTTCTTAGTGCCGCTCGGCAGCCCACATATGTCTCGGTTTAAAACGTTAAAACCAAAAGCGGTTCCCTCTAACACGACGGGAATCGTTAGCAGAGACGTCAAATCAGCCAGAAAAAAATACACTTCCGGTTACGTCTTTCAAAATAAAATCCATATTTACAGATTTAACCGTTTATGTAACTCTAATAATGCGCTATAATAGCATTTTGAGTGTGTTTCCAATAGCAGTTGATGATTTAATCAAGTGTGGCACTATTGGTTGTACACAGAATGACATTTAACTGAGCGTCAAGTACCACGTATTTTAGTCTGAAGGCACAAGCGCCCCTCTCTTTCTTGTAATCTGGTTGCCTTCACGCACCTGCAGCTGGAGTAGTTTGTTGCAGCAAAGCAAGCTGGGAATTGTAGTTGGTCACTTCATTCCAGATGAAATGCCGTTTAGTCCGTGCACAGGTCAGGTAGGCAGGGGTGGATTTGGAGGATGGCTAAAAAATGCATGGTCGTCCCAGCTGCCACTCCAGTTTGGTGTCAAATGCTGTCAAATTTAGTTTATTTTGAAAAAATTATGTGGTTTAAAAAATGGAAGTTGTTCATGTGTTATGGCTGCATTTTAGATATTTCTGCCACCCCTTAGAGTTTCCATGCCACCCTCTCGACACCACATGAATATTTGTGCAGATCTACCCCTGCAGGTAGGATAAATGTGAGACTGCACGGGAAGCATGTGTAATGATGTAGGCTGTATATATTTTAATAGTTTATATTAGACTATTTAGCATCACTGTCATTTGCTTTTATTGTTACACATATTGCTACAATAACCAATTTAATTAGCTGACATTGCTGTTTCAAAATGACATCACACACATAAGAGAAAGAAATAACATTTATAATGATATACTCTCTGTTCTTTCAATTCAACGTTTTAACTTCCAGTAGCATATATATCTACGATATTTTAACAGAATACATCATTTTATCAAAGGTGTCATACATTGGAGGAGACCAGGTCATTTGACTCTGTGACATTTACATCAAAGCTGGTTTTGGACTTCTTTTTGGCCAGCTTTCCTTGCTTGGCATCAGACTTGAGATAGCGCTCCTTGTTGTGGATGACCTGGATGTACTGGTCAGTGCTGCTGTTCTGCTGGTCACTGCTTGAGGCCAGCGAGGCAGAGTCGGATTCAGTCAGAGGGGTCTCCAGCTTCGGTCTCGTCTTGGGCTTCACGTAAGACTCCACGTGCCTGGTCCTGGCCGGGGACTGATAGTGTCTTCCTGGGGAATGGATGTGACGCCTGGTCCGCACAAGAAGAGGGTCCGCTGCTCTGACATTGGCCTGGAACCCGGAACGTGACTCTAAATCTCCCCAGTCCATTTCTCCTTCACCGTCCTCTTCTTCGTCCTCTTCTTGCGCTCCATATTTTCCTCGAGCAGCGTGGCTGTCTTTAGCCATGGACATGTGGCTCTCTACACGGTCACCGATGTAGAAGTGTGGCGGCTGGTGGAGGTCAGAGAGGGAACGGGGCCGGTGAGCCTTCCCCAACGACATCCTTCTCCTGCATTTTCCCTCCTCCTCCTCCTCTTCCTCTTCACTCAGATGCTGTTGTGATGGGTGGGGCCGGTGAGGATGTGGGTGGTAGTGGGCAGCGCGGGGTGTGTAGCGTTTGATGTTGCGTGGGTACAGCTCCAGAATCTCTGCAGACTCCTCCATGAGGTAATGGCGTGGGATTCGTGTAGCTGAGCGCAGCAGTTTCTTCCTGGGCTCGTGCTCATTGACAATCACGTAGCGGGTTGTGGGACCGCGTCGTCCTCCATAACTCTGTGCGGTAATGATCCCGGCAGCCTCAACAGGATGTATGGGGCGTATGGTCTTCCTGTACAGGGGGTCAGAGTGGATGTTGTCAGAATAGCGAGCTGGGGGATTGTATGCCATGTGGTGGTAGGACTTGGATCTGAAGGTACCGCTAGGACCACCAAGAAATGGTGGGGGCCTGTCATGAGAAAGGACAATACATACAAATCAGCTTATGTGATTATCATTATGTAATATTATTGTTGGTATGTTATCATTGCATAATGCTGATGAAAAGCATGAACTGATTTGAAATGTCTGCACTGCATCCACATGACAATCTGCTAATTTTGACAAAATTAAAAGGGACATGCTGTTCACTGTAATGGATAATTAAACTGGTTTCAATGACCGGAAAATGAATGGAAACCAAGGACTACATGGAAGCATGAAAACCAGTTTGTAGGATTTAGTGGCATCTAATGGTGCAGATTGCAACTTGCTTTCCAAGTGAGCAGGAAAAACTACTGTGGCTGGTCCTATCATCTGCTTGTTCGCTCTGGGCTACTGTAGAAACATGGTGGTTGTCTACTATTGACATATAAAAGAAAAGTAAAAAATTAAGTTAAATATTTGGGGCTAACTATTGGTAAAAGTACTGACAGGGAAAACACTAATATTCAAACTGCTGTGCAAAAGAAAGAATACAATTTGAAGTGGGTTACAAGGAATATCAAAATTATTGGAAGAATATTGTTAACTAAGATGAAAGGGATTACTAAACTGTACCAGACAGGTGTATACAGAAAATAAACCAAATACATTATAATTTTATTTGGAATAATAAGCAACACTTGATTTGAAAATGTGATATGTTGAAAGCAGCAGAAGAAGGGGGTGTGAATGTGATTGATTTTGAGGTAAAGAATAGAGTCATTCAATTAAAATGGATGCAGACTTTCTTACTGACTCTCTAAATTACTTGCATTATATCTTGATTAAAACCCAAAGTTCATTAAATTCTATCTAACTATATTTTAGAAATGTTTTCTTTTATCTTTTCTTGGTTTTGTAAGTATTGTCTGTTTAAGCACCACGGTACTGAGATCCTGCCCATATGCCTGACAAACCCAAGCGAGCAGGGTTCAGCTGTCAATCATGAGGGGATTTATATATATATAGCTTCAAAATAACTAATCAAAACCATGTTGACCCATCATTTCTACAATAGTCCAGAATGGACAAACCAAACAATGGCTCTAGATAAGGACTTTTTTGAAGAATTAGAATTTTTTTGCAAGTTTGGTGGCCACTGTAGTTTCTTCTACACACTTGGAAGGGGAGCTGTATTCAAATGGTTGCAATCTGCTACTTCACCACTAGACACCTCTAAATCCTTCACACAGGTCCTTTAAAAAAAACCATTTTGGTATCATTTGAATATTATTCAGCAGTAACGTGTATGCTATTTGTACATAATGGACTTAAACATGCAAAAAATGCTGATCTGTTCCTTTACAGCCAATATTCAGAAGATTAAAATTTTATGTTTTTCATGCCAAAAACATTCCCATAACTCACAAGTATTCAGTGTTTCCTACTGAAAGTTATTCTTGTTAAGATGGGAAAGAAACTCAGACAGAAAAGACAGGGATGACATATTTTTGTAGGCAAACGTGGAAGTTAGCATCGTCCTGGTTCCTTTGACAAAAAGCCAATAGGATTTTGGGGACTGAGAGGTTTATGATACTTTTATGATTCATAAAGCGTAAATGTGATCACCAGAAGTAAAAGGCTAACGTTAGGCCAACATGGTCGCCTGACTTCAGTGTCAACACCAATTCAAATTAAATCTTGTAATAAAAATCCGCAAGTTGTAAAGTTTGAGTTAGAATAGTTTGCAATAGCTCGAGTATAAACACAACAAGGCTGTAAAGGCGGACTAGTGCAGTCTCGGAGTTTGTGACGTTTAATGTCACCAAGAACCTCTGTAGTCTCATTTAACCACTTGTTAGGAACCGAAAAAATTCACAGGTGGAGTATTTACTGATGTATTTTTTGTCATGGAACAAAATGTGAAAACCTCTTAAGCTTGT
>NW_023339663.1:29789269-29792771 GCF_004916995.1 Morone saxatilis
TGAAACAGTTAATGCTGGTTCTGATAGAAAGGTGTCAGAACACACAGTGCATCACAGTTTGTTGGTATGGGGCTGCAGAACATTCTGAACACCAGGGTGTGGTTTACAATCAGCTGCAGGAGAGAGGTGTGGAGACGGCTTGTGAGAACAGCGCCAGGTGAGTTGATTATCTCAGCTGGTACTTATTGAGTAATCACACTCACTTCTCTTAAGGCAGAAGTGTGCTGGACCTGGGTTGGCCGGAGCAAACCTTCATTGACTTTTAAAGTGGGCTAAGTTTTGTATTAATAGTGTGTGCGGCTGATAAAGAAATAAAGTGGTCTTGTTTATTAACCTCTGTTGTTGGATTGTGTGCTGAGAGAACCCTCGGTAGTAGTTAGACTTGCTACAAACATGGTGGGTGGTATGCCACTGGGGGCAGGCAGCCGGGGACCGTGGGAGGCACTAGAGGGGCAAGTGGATTAAGGGATTTGAAGGGGTTTCCTCCAGGGTGAGAGTGTGGAGCTAAAAGTAATCTTTGATGGGCCCCCTCTTGGTGCTGGATGCCCTCCCATGGTCAATGATGTCTTGAGTCCCCACAGTAAGGTGATGGAATTGTTCCCTGGGCCAGTACCTGAGGCTTCAGCAGTGGAAAGCAGGGAATTTTGGGTTAGGGTTCACGGTCTAAGCGTTCCTGCGGCTTTCCCTCATTAAAGTAACTTTGATATAATAATTACACATGTAAATGTTGATGTATGTATATGAAAATTTACATTTACATGTATAAATTACTTCGACTTATGTCGGGTGGCCGGAAAACAGCCCAGACATTCATTCAAGCCGGATCTGTCCGACTCAGGAAACAGTTCTGTTAGATGCCTTTTTAAGGATTTTAATGTGGAAATTATACACTTTTTGCTGGAAAAAAAAATCAGCTATTGGGTCTGCTAAAGCTACTTTACAGGGGGACATAACTCATAACTTGTGTTATGAATCAGAATCAGAATCAGAATCAGAAATACTTTAATAATCCCAGGGGGAAATTATAAAATTTTTAAGAAAATGTTTAAAAATTATGAAGCTATAATACCCCAGACTGTAGTGCTCTTCACTGCAAAATCAATAGTTGCCTAATGAAGAGTTACAGCAGTTGTTTCAGCTATTTATGAAGAATTCACATCATACAGGAAATTAAAACCAGTGTACAATTCCATCCGGTATATCGTCCAACGCTCGGTTGTGTTTGTATTGTACTGTGTGTTTCAGTGGCCAAGAAAAGATTTATGACATCATCTCAGAGACAGTGGCCAGTGACTTCCCACTGTGGTTCAGTAAAGTGATGAGTTACATCACCAGCCCTGTCGTAGTGCTGCCAGCACTGCTGCTGCTGTTGTAAGACTGCGCACACACACACACACACACACACACACACATATATCTACATATCAACATGCCATCTTGACTGTTATCCCTGTGTGTTTTAGCATGCTGATATACTATCTCCAGGCCATTGCCAGATCCCTCAAATTCACCAACAACCAGCTGAGGATGCAGCTCCAGACTGTGAGTTTCTGATGAGTCATTATCAAAGTAGATCAGGCAATAATTCTTTTTGCATGTACAGTTTGTAGGAGTGAATCAAAATATGTCTCAATCATAGCACATTTAAATTTCGCAGCTTATTTCATAATTATACAACACAAGCTGTATAAGTATGTGTATGTAGTTTCTCAGCTAGCTGTGTTCTGCACCTAACCCACTAGATGCCACTAAATCCTACACAATGGACCTTTGAAAATATACCAGCACTCCCTGGTCATCATATAGCAACACTGTTTCAAAGTAAATCTAAATGATTTGATGAGTCGATCGACACAACATTAATCAGCAATATGTGATAACCAAATAACCATAATTTTTTAGCGAAAAAGTTGAAAATAATAATCCTAAAAATAATCCTTACATACAGTGCTAGGCTGAACATTACAATCTAATGGTCTAAACATGTCTGAAGATGCAATTTTCCTTTAATCTCTTTAGGAGCGGACTGACGACAAGAAGAAAGTCTTCCAGATGGCTGCAGGTATCTGGTGTTTTTCCAGGCTTCCCGTGTGTGTTCCATTATTTCTTGTAGTGTCATAACCCCTCACCCTGTGACATTTATCCCAACCTTAGCAAGACTGCAGGCTCCAGAGGCAGCAGCGGACAAAAAGCCAGATCAGCAGGAAAGTGACGTCACAAGCCAGGAGGCCTCCATCCATACTCCGTCGCCCCGACGGAACGGCAGCGTCACAAACTTCCAGTCTCCCGTTCGCCGTGGAAACAGCATCCGCACCATCGCCCAGTCGGCATCTAGGACGGACCTGAGCAGAGGAAGTGTGGCTGGATCTGTCAGAAGTCCAGCAGTGACCATATTGCCCAAACACAGGCTGGAGCACATACCTAACAGGTCTCACACACACTGATGCTGCATCCAATCCGGTTGACTTTAGAAAACATGTGACCTTTAATATGATGATAAAGTGCAATTTTATAATCATTTTATTTATGATTATGAATTTATTGTACAATTGAAAAAGTGAAGATATAACCAATAGGGATTTCTAATAATACATTTCGATCAGATTTTAGACAAGTATACATGTTGCTAGTTTGTGTTTCTTAGTTGGACAAACATGGTTTGCTCAAGTGTAAATAGTACACTGCACACATTTTATAGTTTGGCCAACTCTGAATTAAATAAAACAATTGATTGATGTTTATGAGTGTCAGCTAACTAAATTTACTAAACTACAGCTGCTTAAACAAAAACTTTCACTCAATCACCATTTTAAGATTGTGCGTAATTTTCCAAGTTAGAATTAAAATTGCGTCTCCCATGATTTCAAAATTGCACTTTTGATATAAGAAAGATTAATATAGGGGTATTTTCATGCTTTATTCAAGAGTGTGCAGCAAAATTATTTACAAATGTGAGTTGTATCTCAATTCATGTGTGCATATGTAGATGTGTAACTGTATAAAATAATCTGTAAATACGTAGTGAGATTTGTGAACATGTACAGGAAATGTGTGTTCAGAATCTGTAAATGCGTATATAGATCTGAAAATGATAAATGGTAAATGGACTTGATCTTGTATAGTGCCTTTCTAGTCTTCTGACCACTCAAAGCGCTTTTACACTACATGCCACATGACACAAATGTGTGGACAAATCTGTAAATGAAGACATACATATTAATGGCTGAGAATTTGGTATTTGTATTTGCTCCAAGAGCACATTTGCACATTTTACATTTACAGATTTGTCCACACATTTGCAAATCTGAATACCGATTTGTATATTTTCTTTTTATACATTTACAAATGTGATTACACATGCTCAGATTCTGAACACACATTTAGAGATCTGATTATGCATGCACGGATTGAGATACAGTTACACAACTCTCGAATATAGATAGAAAAATGTCCCCATAGATTAATCATTCACCCCTAATAGATTCTTGCAGGAATGAGTCCT